>NC_064849.1:110555406-110855406 GCF_024139225.1 Suncus etruscus | reverse complement strand
CTATCCTTATTCCAATACCATGCTGTTTTGATAACTGTTGCTTTGTAGTACAGTTTAAGTTGGGAAAAGTAATTCCTCCCATATTCTTTTTCCCAATGATTGCTTTAGCTATTCGAGGGTGTTTATTGTTCCAAATGAATTTCAAAAGTGTCTGATCCACTTCTTTGAAGAATGTCATGGGTATCTTTAGAGGGATGGCATTAAATCTGTATAATGCCTTGGGGAGTATTGACATTTTGATGATGTTAATCCTGCCAATCCATGAGCAGGGTATGTGTTTTCCATTTCCGTGTGTCCTCTCTTATTTCTTGGAGCAGAGTTTTATAGTTTTCTTTGTATAGGTCCTTCACATATTTAGTCAAGTTGATTCCAAGATATTTGAGTTTGTGTGGTACTATTGTGAATGGGGTTGTTTTCTTAATGTCCATTTCATCCTTATTACTATTGGTATATAGAAAGGCCATTGATTTTTGTGTGTTAATTTTGTAGCCTGCCACCTTGCTATATGAGTCTATTGTTTCTAGAAGCTTTTTGATAGAGTCTTTAGGGTTTTCTAAGTAGAGTATCATGTCATCTGCAAACAGTGAGAGCTTGACTTCTTCCTTTCCTATCTGGATTCCCTTGATATCCTTTTCTTGCCTAATCGCTATAGCAAGTACTTCCAGTGCTATGTTGAATAGGAGTGGTGAGAGAGGACAGCCTTGTCTTGTGCCAGAATTTAGAGGGAAGGCTTTCAGTTTTTCTCCATTGAGGATAATATTTGCCACTGGCTTGTGGTAGATGGCCTTCACTATATTGAGAAAGGTTCCCTCCATTCCCATCTTGCTGAGAGTTTTGATCAAGAATGGGTGTTGGACCTTATCAAATGCTTTCTCTGCATCTATTGATATGATCATGTGGTTTTTATTTTTCTTGTTATTGATGTTGTGTATTATGTTGATAGATTTACGGATGTTAAACCAGCCTTGCATTCCTGGGATGAAACCTACTTGATCGTAGTGGATGATCTTCTTAACGAGGCATTGAATCCTATTTGCCAGGATTTTGTTGAGGATCTTTGCATCTGCATTCATCAGTGATATTGGTCTGTAATTTTCTTTTTTGGTAGCGTCTCTGTCTGGTTTAGGTATCAAGGTGATGTTGGCTTCATAAAAGCTATTTGGAAGTGTTTCTGTTTGTTCAATTTCATGAAAGAGTCTTGCCAAGATTGGCAGTAGTTCCTCTTGGAAAGTTTGATAGAATTCATTAGTGAATCCATCTGGACCTGGGCTTTTGTTTTTCGGCAGACATTTGATTACTGTTTTAATTTCATCAATGGTGATGGGGGTGTTTAGATATGCTACATCCTCTTCCTTCAACCGTGGAAGATTATAAGAGTCCAAGAATTTATCCATTTCTTCCAGGTTCTCATTTTTAGTGGCATAGAGTTTTTCAAAGTAGTTTCTGATTACCCTTTGAATCTCTGTCATATCAGTAGTGATCTCTCCTTTTCATTCCTGATACGAGTTATCAAGTTTCTCTCTCTCTCTTTCTTTGTTAGGTTTGCCAGTGGTCTATCAATCTTGTTTATTTTTTCAAAGAACCAACTTCTGCTTTCGTTGATCTTTCGGATTGTTTTTTGAGTTTCCACTTCGTTGATTTCTGCTCTCAGATTTGTTATTTCCTTCTGTCTTCCTATTCTTGGGTCCTTTTGTTGAGCATTTTCTAGTTCTATTAGCTGTGTCATTAAGCTACTCAGGTAAGCTCCTTCTTCCTTCCTGATGTGTGCTTGCAAAGCTATAAATTTTCCTCTCAGTACTGCTTTTGCTGTGTCCCATAAGTTCTGAGAGTTTGTGTCTTTATTGTCATTTGTTTCCAGGAACCTTTTTATTTCCTCCTTGATTTCATCTCGGACCCACTGGTTATTGAGCATGAGGCTGTTTAACTTCCAGGTGTTAAAGTGTTTCTTCTGAGTCCCTTTGGAGTTCACAAATAATTTCAGAGCCTTGTGGTCAGCGAAGGTAGTCTGCAAAATTTCTATCCTCTTGATCTTATGGAGGTATGTTTTATGTGCCAGCATGTAGTCTATCCTGGAGAATGTCCCATGTACATTGGAGAAGAATGTGTATCCAGGTTTCTGGGGATGGAGTGTCCTATATATATCCACTAGGCCTCTTTCTTCCATTTCTCTCCTCAGGTCTAGTATATTCTTGTTGGGTTTCAGTCTGGTTGACCTGTCCAGTGTTGACAAAGCCGTGTTAAGGTCCCCCACAATTATTGTGTTGTTGTTGATATTATTTTTCAGATTTGTCAACAGTTGTATTAAATATTTTGCTGGCCCCTCATTCGGTGCATATATGTTTAGGAGAGTGAATTCTTCCTGCTCTACGTACCCCTTGATTAATATAAAATGTCCGTCTTTGTCCCTTACAACCTTCCTGAGTATAAAGTTTGCATTATCTGATATTAGTATGGCCACTCCAGCTTTTTTATGGGTGTTGTTTGCTTGGATAACTTTTCTCCAGCCTTTTATTTTTGAGTCTATGTTTGTTCTGACTATTCAGGTGCGTTTCTTGTAGGCAGCAGAAGGTTGGATTGAGTTTTTTGATCCATTTAGCCACTCTGTGTCTCTTAACTGGTGCATTTAGTCCATTGACGTTGAGAGAAAGAATTGTCCTGGGATTTAACGCCATCTTTATTTCAAAATTTGGTGTGTCTTTTGGGTAGTCTTGTCTTAGATTAGGTCTTTCAGTTTTTCTCTTAAGACTGGTTTTGTGTCTGTGAAGTTTCTGAGCTGTTTTTTTGTCTGTGAAACCATGTATTCTTCCATCAAACCGGAAAGTGAGTTTTGCTGGGTATAGTATTCTGGGTGAAGCATTCATTTCATTCAGTCTTGTCACAATATCCCACCACTGCTTTCTGGCATTGAGCGTTTCTGGTGACAGGTCTGCTGTAAATCTCAGGGAAGCTTGCTTGAACATGATTTCCCCTTTTGATCTTGCTGTTTTCAGAATTCTGTCTCTATCTGTGGGATTTGTCATTGTGACTAGGATGTGTCTTGGGGTGGTTTTTCTGGGGTCTCTTTTGGTTGGTACTCTTCAGGCATGCAGGATTTGATCACATATATTCTTTAGCTCTGGGAGTTTCTCTTTAATGATGTTCTTGACCATTGATTCTTCCTGGAAATTTTCTTCCTGGGTCTCTGGGACTCCAATGATTCTTAAGTTGTTTCTGTTGATCTTATCATAGACTTCTATTTTCGTCTGTTCCCATTCTTTGACTAATTTTTCCATTGTCTGCTCATTTGCTTTAAGTTTTTTGTCCAATCTCTCCTGCTGTATGGAATTGTTATGTATCTCATCTTCCACAGCACCAAGTCTATTCTCAGCTTCTGATACCCTGTCCCAGAGCTTATCCATTTTGTCATTCACTTCGTTTACTGACTTTTTCAGTCCTGTTAGTTGACATGTTATTTCAGTTTGGAGTTTTGTCATTTCTGCCTTCATATTTTCTTGGTTCTTATTAGTGTTCTGTTCAACTCGATCCATGGTTTCTTGGAGTCTGTTGAGCACCTTCCATATTGCTAGTCTAAAGTCCTTATCTGAGAGGTTGATTAGTTGTTCAGTCATTATCTGGTCCTCAGAATTGTCATCTTCATTCTCTATGTCTGATGCTGGCCTGCGTTGTTTCCCCATTGTCACACTTGTATTGTGGGTTTTTCTACGTGTTGTAGTGGTATTCATTGTCTATATGATGTAGGCAGCACACTCCTCTGGCTCCTCCCTTTCTGGATGGGCTGACTTGCCTCTAAGGGAGGGGAGTCCTCCGTGGATGAAGCCTCACACTGGGTCAAATCTTAGGCCCGAGCATGCAACAGAGAAGACAGTCCAGAGAGAAATGTTTGCTTCTGTGATATAGCGCCGTTCTTAGTGTGATTTTTCCTTCTTGTTGCAATGGAGTTCTTTCCTTAGAAAGAGTGCACGGCCGCGTAGCGAAGCGGAGCGGCCGTGCTCCTCTGAGCCTCTTTTTGCCCCACTCGCAAGAGTTTCACGCAAGAGGACAGTAGACAGCCATAGACAGGTCACACTCACAGTCTTTCACAGCTGAGCCCCACTGGGCCGGTGTACTTTCGCGGATTTTCCCCGCCTGGTGTCACACACAGGGAGCCAGCTTTTGCAAAGGTTAGCCGGTTTTTATGCTCTGAAGTCCCTCCCTGAAAATGGCGTCTGGGCGAGCGAGGTTTCTGGAGGCTCTTTTTGCCCCACTCGCAAGAGTTTCACGCAAGAGGACAGTAGACAGACATAGACAGGTCACACTCACAGTCTTTCACAGCTGAGCCCCACTGGGCCGGTGTACTTTCGCGGATTTTCCCCACCTGGTGTCACACACAGGGAGCCAGCTTTTGCAAAGGTTAGCCGGTTTTTATGCTCTGAAGTCCCTCCCTCAATGTAGCATAAATTTATGATTTGGGTTTCAATGGGATTTCACAATCTAGATGTCTATTAATTTGAGCTATAATTGTATCCAAACAATATTTTTCAAATAATATGCCTTATATCCCGTCCTATTTCTTTCAAAGAACAAATAAACAATAAAAGCCATTTTATGCTCATAGTTAATCATTCTTTATTAATAGTGTTCCAATATAAACTTATTTAATTTTTATTCTCTTTATTTGAAAAATATTTGTTTTAATTTATTTTTGGAGTTTTCTGTGTTCATTCTTTTATATAGAGTACACATTAATTTTTTTCAAATTATGTTATTTACAAATATAAAATGGTCAAGAAATGATAGGGGTTTGTCAAACTAGCTCTATAGATATTTAATACTACTCTTAGTAGTGCTAAATACATAAATACATTATTCTGTGGTCACGTTTGTTTATGTAGCAACAAATATTTGATACAACTAAATAAATAAAATATCATTACTATCTATATCTCCATTAATTCATAATATAAAATAATTATAACTAAAAGATGCCAAGAAATGTATTAAGATGTTAATATGGAATATTAGCTTTCTAGATGATCAATATCAATGAAAGAATTTATGTTCAAACCATATTTAAAATATAAGAGATTAGGGGCCGGGCGGTGGCGCTGGAGGTAAGGTGCCTGCCTTACCTGCGCTAGCCTAGGACGGACCGCGGTTCGATCCCCCGGCGTCCCATATGGTCCCCCAAGCCAAGAGCGACTTCTGAGCGCATAGCCAGGAGTAACCCCTGAGCGTCACCGGGTGTGGCCCAAAAACCAAAAAAAAAATATATATATAAGAGATTGGATAAATGTATTTCAGGGTGGATAAATAGAATTAATTATACTTATATTATCTATGACATATCAGAATACCCTAAGGACCAGGGGTTGCCTTCAACCACAAGTATCTTCAAGTATGCTTCAGGAAGAAAAATAAAAGAAAAAAATAAAGGAAGGAATATTAATATACATATATTTGTTTACTTAAAATAAAATGGAAGAAACTGTTTAAATGTAATAAAATTAATATTGCAATACAGAGTAAATAGGCAAGATAAAATCAACATAATAGTGAAACAAAGATGCAAACTAATATTTGGTTTTAGTTGTTTTTTGTTTGGGTGCCACACCTACACTCAGAAATCGCTCACGGTAGGATAGAGAGACCATATGGGTTGCTGGGGATTAAACTCGGGTTCTTCCTGGGTTGACCGCTTGCAAGGCAAATGCCCTACTACTGTGCTATCACTCCGGCCAGCAAACTAATTTTAATAGGATATTTTATTTAGTTCACTCTAACCAAAATATTACTTCTACATATATATTTTACTATTAAAATTTTATTTATTTTATAAAATGTATAATATTAAATACTTGAAACTATGCATTTTATTTATTTATTTATTTTGTTTTTGGGCCACATCCAGAGATGCTCAGGGGTTACTCCTTGTTATGCTCTCAGAAATTGCACCTGGCTTGGGGGAACATATGAGATGCAGGCGGATTGAACTCTGGTCCATCCTAGGTTAGCATATCCAAGGCAAGCGTGCTACTACTTGTGCCACCACTCTGGCCCTATCATTTTATTTTCAGGCTATTTTTTAGTTCAGACTAGCTGCATTTCAAATATTTAAATCATATAAAATTGTAATAATATTGAACATCATAGAAATAAAATATAGTATAGAAAACAAAAAAGCTCATATTAATATAGTAAAAAGAGGAACTGTTATTTAATTATTATTCAATTTGGAAAAATTAAGTGGGTAGAAAAATAGAACTGTAGAATTATGTTAATTTTTTCAATTATCACAGTTGAATTAATTTCAATCTGGATTAATGTGAGATGAGTAATAATACATTTCCTTTAATTCTATTTTTTAATTTTTGAGAGTATTAAAACTATATATTTAACATAAAATTTGATATTTGATTATTTGAAACAAAGTAAAACCTTAGCTAAATTGTTTTAAAATAAGATTTTAAACCCTTAACTAAATTGTGGGAATACATAGACTGAGAAAAGATCTCAGAATACCTCCAGCAACAATGATCATTCATGCCAAATGCCCTCAGTGTCATTCTTCCTCTTTTTCAGTGACCTTGACTCCATTTTCACAGGAAAATTCCTTTTTTTTTTTATCAGTGTCCTAGAGTTGAATTGCTTTGTCTTTTAATTATGAATATTTAAAAAGAAATATTTTCAGAATATTTCACAACTTTAAAAGAGGAAGAAAATGTCAGTAGGCCATTTAAATATGACATGGATAGCTTACGGTACACATTTTTTCCCTCAAGTCTTTTCAACTTGATAGAACTTGAAGGACCTGTATCCAAGAGAGTCCCCTCTTCAATTGCCTAAATCAAGGAGCTGAGGACTGACATTTCATCAGTGAAAACCTTTCTCTGAGTCATTGCCTGCATTATGGACTGTCATGTATGATGACCTTCATTTCTAGTCCTAAATCACATAGCTTCCTATGCAGCAGGTAAAAGTGTATGAGCTCATTAAATTCTCTGAAGAATCTAAACTATTCTAATTGGTTAGCCTTACAGCATCCTAAAAGGACGTATCCTTTTATAATGGGAGAAAGACCTAATAAAATACCTAATACTAATAAACAAATCTCTATCATTTTTATTATAAGTTTGTTACTTATATGGGGGTAGTTTGGGCCACATCCAGAGGTGCTGAGAAAGTATTTCTGCCTCTTCTTTCAGATAAAGACCTCTGAAAAAGCTCCAGAAATCATGCGTTGTGTGCGACTTGAACCAATGTCAGGGGAATGCAAGGCACAACCTAAAATCCCCATATTATCTCCCTAATGTTTACTAGAACTAAATTTTGAAAGTTATATGGTAATAAAATTTTATTTTGGGATTATACCTGGAAGTACTCAGGGGAATATAGGTTGCTGGTGATGAAAAAATTAATGGCAATCACTTTACCATCTTTATTCTCTGGCCCTGATAGCTATGTAAAATCTGATTAATTTTTGAAATGTTATAATTTATGAAAAGCCTACAAAGATTGTCAGAGAACAGAGGTTATTTTGAAGTTATATTAGTTAGTGAAGGGACTGATTTTATCTACAACCCTTTTTATAAGGTTAGAACTACATAATGGATTCCAGCAGACTCTGTACTGCTGGGTAGATATTTCCACTCCTTAGTACAGCAATGACTAATTCCATGTCCCTGGCATTTTCCAACTACCAATGGAGTGTTTTCAGTCAACCATGCTACTTATTTAAGTAGTAAATGATACCTTTTCAATTCTGATAAGTTTTATAATTTATCCTACTTGTCATAATCTATATTTACAGATTAGTCAAACAACAGTCAACAATGAGTTCTTGAAAATACAAGCTTTTATTCTGCCTTTTAAAGTAAATAGATGTGTGTATTCATTTGTGCAAATACCACTTGTTCCCCTCTGCTGCCATTTATGTGACAGCAGTATGCAGGACCATTCTTTAAGTGATTATTTTCTGATGGGAAAACAGCCAAATGAAAACTGTCAGCAATTTCATATCTTTTCTAAAGCTATTTAGAAATACAAATTAACATCTAATGTGAAAATCTATAAATATGTGAGAGTAATGTTCTATAAATGTGCTTTTCATTCTCTTAGTTTCTCTAAGCTTTGAGCAAAAGATAAAAACTTGTTTGTTCAATGTTCTTTTAAGGTGTGTTATGTGGTATGGTATTGATCCGTGAATGTAATCAATATACTAAAATACCTAGTAAATAGAAATTAAAGGGGAAAATCATATAAGAAACATGATGATGTTTTTATTGGATCTTCATTTTAATTATGATATTCCTTAATTTTCATAAACTCTCAGAGAAGATCTAAGGAAAAACAAAAGAAAGGAAGAAAAGCCATCTCATCAATGAGGTCTTAAGGTCTTTGAGATCTCATAGCTCAGACTATAATGTCAACTGGAAAAAAAATTGCCTTTGTTCACTTTGGATGTGGGAGAGGCAAGTTTTTGACAGAGACAAGTTTCAATGTTCTATTTACTTGTCATTTTGGCCTTTCAATGGGTGTAATTTATAAATAGAAATCATTAATATGCTGAGTAGCTTAAAGAGCTTTTAAAACCACTTGAGAATGGTATAAGGAGGTTGTTCTTGTTTTCTTGCTGTGACAAAGAAATGAGGGGAAAATATTAGTCACTAACATGTTGCAAGAGACATCTTGCACTTTTCAATGTTCATTTAAAATGGATTCCATTGCAAAGTGGAGTGGAACCTGTCATTCCTCGGTCATGTAATGAAAAACAATTCTCTAACTTCTAACAAACAATTCCTGAATGTTTTCACATAATCAAATGCTTTCAGGTAAGATGACCTAGCTCACATTTAGAGAGTTCTTCTATTTACAAGATCTTTCACATTCATCCTTAGCATTGTTGTAATATGTTCAAGCATCTATTTCTACTGGAAAAATCAATCATATTCTTGATTCAGTGCTAGATAATGAAACAATGACTGCGTTAATTATGAAGAAGAAGCCATTCTTTTCTGTAGTGAAAATTATAGGTATGAGTCAGGGACACTATTAGTGATACTTTCTCTCTCTCTCTCTCTCTCTCTCTGTCTCTCTCTAGAAAATAATTGTTTTTTCTTGAGGACTTAAATTACTTTGTGTAGTAGGATTATTGTTCTATGTGGTAAAATAAAATATTCTAATGTTCCTGGCCATCTGTTTTTTAAAATGGAAGGACACCCATGAACAAATGAGACTATCTCTGAGCTCAGTATTTTCAAAATAAAATGTTTCATTTTTATTTTTTTCCTTAATATGTGAATGGATTTATTTTAGTAGCTTAGTTTAAATCTTCAATGTCTAACTTCAGTGGGATTTCCACACTTAACCTGATTATTCAGTAATTTCAGTCAATTTTTCAATAGATGCTAAAGTTTACTCATCAAGATCAATCTCATTGCTCACCATTCTCCATCCTCCTATGGCTCTGTTTCTTTCATTTATTCTTAGGACAATGATGATGTTCCCCACTCTATCTGACTGATTTGAATTTCTCCAATTTCTCTAGTTCTTCCATTTGTTATTCTCTAGTTCTTCTATTTATTCTTCTATTCGTTAGTCATTTATTTAAACAATACTTTTACTGGCAAAAGAGAATACTCTAAGCAAGATTTTCCTAACTCCCATTAAAAAGTAAGCTCTTTCATTCAATATTTTCACACTTCAAAGCACACATCTGAGTGTATTATTTTTTACTCAATACTGCCATTATTTCAGTTTATGCCCACCCACACAATTGAAATGTTGGAAAACAAGTTCTGTTGTGGAGAATCCATAACTATACTCTATTTCTTTCTTTTCCTCTAGCACACACTGCTTGCACAAAAGTAAGAACTGGATAGAAACTTGGTGACAATAAAAAAGATGATCTAGTTATTACATATATGATATAAGATATAAGTGATTTACTGAACTAAAATTTATGTCAGATGAAGGAAGTGAAACTAAAGGCATATTTTTGTTTGAGTGGCAAATAGTTGTGCCATAAATCTATTGAGATTTAGAGAAAGCATAATGGCAGTTAGGGAAGACGCAGGTAAATATTATGCAAATTTTATTCTAAAGTTGACTTTATATTGAAAAGATAACACTGAGATCAACAAATGCTAAGGGTTTAAATTTTGTTTGAGAAAATGACCACCATTAGAATTCTTAATAGGAGTTTTTGAAAAGATAATTGCTTATTTGAAATAGACAGATTAAATAATGAAGATGGTCAATTGCTTTACAAGGAATAAAATGAAATGGTATATTGAGCTGAAACATTCTATCAGTAAGAATCACAGGAATCATTTGTAGCAGATGATAAGAAACATATTATTACATAACATTATATAATATACACTATTTATTTTTGCATAACATTATTATTTGAAGTAGAATCACCATGTACTGTATATATTAATTTGGAAGAAACTGGAATGGGGCAGAATTTTCTTAAAGTGTTGTAATAACCATAGGAGGAATTTTCTATCACCAAGAACCATAGATTATGTCATTCTTGCATCTGATGATAATGAAAGACATGCTTTCAGAGATTATAGAAAGAACAAGCTTCCACAAGGCACTCAATTGTGTTAGAAATAAGGCATTTGCCTTGCATGCAGAAGGTCGGTGGTTCGAACCCCAGCATCCATATGGTCCTCTGAGCCTGCCAGGGGTGATTTCTGAGCATAGAACCAGGAGTAATCCCTGACCACTGCCGGGTGTGACCCCCCGCAAAAAAAAAGTAAAAGAAAAGAAAAGAAATAGCATACCTTGAAATCTCAGAATTTTGGCTTGATTACAACCTCTGAACTGAGTATAAATCATGGACATACAGATCACTGGAAACAAAAATCATTAGGTTTATTATTAACACAAGTATTTCTTTAATAACAAATATTTCCTAGTATAAAAATTATGTCAAAGATTATTTATTAACATTGATAATTAATTTTGATTGTTCATTCTATATACATTTGCTCATTTCTTCATTCATGTTTGTCCAATCTAAAATAATGCTTCTATAGCCATTATTTTCTGAATATCAATACCAAATGTTACCATAAACTAGACTGATCTATTTTATGGACTCTTTCAATTTAACTGTATTATCAAATACTTTATGACTAAAAATAATAAACTAACAATAAAACTTTAGCAAGAACATTTGTATTATCAATCATAATTGATTTTATTTTATTTAAAGAAATTAAAATTTTAAAAAATATGGTGGTTAGCTGCTCTACTTAGTAGAGAAAACGAGTTATTTTTGGTATCTAAAATATAATATGGTTCATTAAGAAAAATTTAAAATTTCCCTTACTTTACACAACTCTAGGGGATATACTATAATAGTTTGTATAATTTATAAAAAATAGGATGGTTGATGAATATAATGATTTAAGAACTCAAGTTCTTTTTTTTTTTTAGAACTCAAGTTCTTGGTGAAAGTGAGAAGCCATAATATTCACTAGCAATTTTTAATATATAAAATCTTTATTTAAGTACCATGATTACAGGCATGTTTGTAGTTGGGTTTCTGTCATAAACAGAATACCCCACCCCTTCACCAATGCAACATTCCCACCACCAATACCCCATTCCTACCACACCGCTGCCTGTATTTGAGACAGGCATTCTACTTCTCTTATTCCTTAACATGCATGCTAGTTGTTAGTTTAGTTATTTCCCTAACAGCATTCATCATTCTTTGTGGTGAGTTTCAAATTGTGATCCAGTTCTTTCGGCCCTTCCAGCCCTTAACTCTATTGACTCTGGGCTTTATTACAATAATGTCTTTAATTTTTTAAACCCATAGATGAGTGAAACTATTCTGTGTCTATTTCTCTCCTTCTGACATATTTTACTCAGTATAATAAATTTATTATGCAACCATCAGGAGAGATGAAGTCATGAAATTTTCCTATACATGTATGTATATGGAATCATTAGCAATTTTTGATACAGCAAAGACTGTTACAAATGTTATATGAACAAAATAGTGCCTTATATTTTATAAGTGAAAAGAGTGGTTTTATTCAAATCCTATTATGTAAAAAAATCTGGTATAAACTTTGCCAACCTCTTGGTATTTCTATGTCATCTCTACTTTTGAAATAAATGAATAATTCTCAGGCACATTAGATTATTAATCTATTGACTAATCAAGGTCATAACTATTAAAATTAATTTTTGAAATTGGTTTAGTTTCACTCTATATTTACTCTAACACATACATGTTTTTGGTTTTCAAGTTAAGATTATGTCAGATAATTAAGAATAGAAAATGAAAACTACTAATACTCGAATCTCCATTGCTTGTTCATTTCTATTAATAAACTTTCATATGATGTTTTCATGATAATTTTTCCTCATGAGATACCGACTAAAAGTAAATTCTATATTATATAGAAGATTTATAATTAAAATTCTATATTATATAGAAGATTTATAATTAAGGATAGTGTAGCTAACACCAGAGATACAATGTAAGAACTTATTCTTGTCTTTATTGTAGGGACAAAACCAAAATAACAGGTAGTTCATCCCTTGAGGGAAAATGACACATGAAAATTTTTACTCAAGCTAAGAGAAGCCAATCAGCTTGAGTAAAAATTTTCATGTGTCATTTTCCCTCAAGGGATGAACTACCTGTTATTTTGGTTTTGTCCCTACAATAAAGACAAGAATAAGTTCTTACTCAAGCTAAGAGAAGCCAATCAGGGGGCCGGGCGGTGGCGCTGGAGGTAAGGTGCCTGCCTTACCTGCGCTAGCCTAGGAGACGGACCGCGGTTCGATCCCCTGGCGTCCCATATGGTCCCCCAAGCCAGGAGCGACTTCTGAGCGCATAGCCAGGAGTAACCCCTGAGCGTTACTGGGTGTGGCCCAAAAAACAAAAAACAAAAAAAAGATAAGCCAATCAATCCACAGGGAAGAGTAAAGTAAAGTGACCTATTTTAGACATTAGGAGAAATAAATGAGTAAGAAATTGTTTTGGGGTGGGATAGGTAGCCTGGAGGTAGGGCATTTGCCTTGCATGCAGAAGGATGGTGGTTCAAATCCCAGTATCCCATATGGTCCTTCTAGCCTTTCAGGAGTGATTTCTGAGTGTAGAGCCAGGAGTAACCCTGAGCGCTGCCGGGTGTGACCCCCCCACCCAAAAAAAAAAAAAACAGAAAAAGAAATTGTTTGTCAATTTAATACACATCTTGGCTTCTGGATATTCTAGATTGACATTTAATGACATTATTAGTGTATAGAAATAAATTCAGGAACTACTGGACTCTACAAAGCATTTCAAAATCACAGAAAAAATAAAATAATCTGGGCAAAGAGAAGAAAAGAAAAACTGAAACAATGAATTTATAAAGAAAAGTAAGAGAAATTGTGAGTCAGATATCAAAAAATAAATAAAAGATTTTATGGAAGCCTAAATGGAAGATGCTGACAAAATGTGAAGTGCAGCAGGAAGTAAAATATGATATGAAGAGAAAATGGTTGCTGAGACTTTTCATTTCCTGTGGCAATAATCTTGAAAAGGACTGCTTTCGGATATCATTGAGATTAGATGCCAGAATAAAGTATGTATATGTGACTCACTTTGTTCTCCATGCTGTAGCATGACACAGAGTGGGTGGATTTGTAAACAAAATTTTCTTTCTCATAGCTTGGAAGATAGAAAAATGTTGATGATTTGGCTTATAGTGAGGCCTTTCCCTGGCTTGAACAGTGCCACATGTTCTCACTCCTAACATTGCTTTTTCTTGATATGTATATCTGGGTATGTAAGAGAGAGAAGGAAAGAAGGAAAAAGAAACGAAGAGGGAGAGAGACACACATGCTTGACAGAGAGACTAAGAATGAGTAAAAGAATGAGAGATATATAGAGAATGAAAGGCAGAGAAATAAGAAAGAAGACAAATACTATGCAGCCATCAGGAGAGATGAAGTCATGAAATTGTCCTATACATGGATGTACATGGAATCTATTATGTTGAGTGAAGTAAGTCAGAGGGAGACGCAGAATGGTTTCATTCATCTATGGGTTTTAAGAAAAATGAAAGACACTTTTAACAGTATCTCAGAGACAAGAGAGATGAGGGCTGGTAGGTGCAGCTCATGACATGAAGCTCATCACATAGAGTGATGAGTGCAGTTGGAGAGATGACTACAGTGAAAACTATCATAACAATCTGAATGAATGAGGAAAGTAGAAAGCCTGTCTAGAGTACAGGTGGGGGTGGGTGAGGAGGAGGAAGATCTGGGAAATTGGTTGTGGGAATGTTGCACTGGTGAAAGGGGGTGTTCTTTACATGACCGTAATCATACAACTATAATCATATTTGTAATCACGGTGTTTAAAGAAAGATAATTATAAAAAAAGAAAGAAGAGATGAGAAAAGGAAGGAGTGTGGGAGAAAGAGGACATATTCTAACCATAATCTACTATAAGAGAACATCAAAATCTGAAAATACACATTCAATAACTTATTAGATGTTATAATATCAACTAATATATTTTTGGGAAGATAGAGACATCTAGTCTAAAAGAATGGAGCACATACTTCATAAACACTTTAGAGAGAACAGATAATTTAAACATTGGATGAGAATATTGAAGTCCAGAGACATTTGTTTTATGTGTAATTTTTATGCTACAAATTAAATTACAAAAAATATTGATCTCCAGAGATTTTAGCCCTAAACAGAGTGAGCAGTATAGAGGAACTCTTTTTGAGAAAATAGTTGTCTTGCGGAACAGAAACTCAGTGTTATATAAACTGTAAGTGATTTAGACAATATCATTTACTAGCAATGTTTTAAAAACTAATGTGATCTTAGAGAAGATCTATGTCTGTGTCTGTGTACGAATATGTGTGTTTAACAAGCCAAGATTTTTTTTTATAATTTTGATTAACATTAGTCAGGATTTTAACATTAACAGCTCTTAAGACTGATTAAGCTTTGGACACCTTAGGATGTCAATCCTCTCCTCAGGCAGTCTGATGTATACCAGGGAGCAAAGAGGAAATACCTTGATTATAAAGTTACCCAGGTTATTTTCAAATAATTGCAAGTAAACAGGAAGCAATGAACTGACATTCTTGAGCATTAAAAAAATGTAGCCCCATTGTTCTGTGATTTGCAAAGTTACTATAGCAATTACTGCTTGTTTATTCAAGGGTTGCTTAATTTATACAAGCAAACTTTCTGCTTGATGAGTTTTTTTCCCCTGCTTTTTGGCCATACAGAGTAATGTGGAGCCAACCCTCACTATCTTCCGGGATGCAATAGAATAGTCAGTGCATATCATTCAGGGCTAGACTATCCACCTATTCCTATTCTTGAAATAGATGCACCTGCTGTTAGGTCAGATGGCTTGGATTTATAATGGGGAAAAGCCTATAGAATTTAATTTAAGTGATGGCTCACCATCTCCCCTATATTTAATGCCTGTCTGTGAGATGATATTGACATTGCTGCCCGACATGCACGTTTATCTGTGACAGGAAACACAAAACCATCCAGAAATGCTGTACTTACCCTTGACTATGTTGTCACAAGAATGAAGTGTACAATCTTCAAATAGATTTGAAAGATGAACAAAAAATTACTAAGAAGTACATAAGCATTTAAAATGTTTATTCATATAACATGGGACTCTGTTATTAAACTATAAGAAGCATTAACTTCAAGCCTTTTGTCCAGGGCTCAATTAATTAGCAGCTGAAACTCTAATTATCAAACTTCTGATCTTTGCTCATTTTTTTGTTTGTTTTTAGCTCTGTTTTGTTTTAGTGCCACACTTGGTGGTACTCAGGGGTAATCTTGGTTTCGGAGGTGATTTCTGTTTTTTGAGCTCAGGGGCCACTCAGGACTCTGGGGACCATATAGGATGCTGGAGATTGAATACAGTTTGACTGCATGCAAGCAGACTCCCTACACGCTGTACTATATCTCTCTGGCCTTTCTACCTTTTTCTTAATTAATCAGAATCATGTTGGAATTCCATTTATTCTTGTTAGTGAGCATCTGGAACAATTATATCTGGTAATTTTGGGGAAAATCAAGTTATTTTATTCAACCTTCTACGTTCAAGCTAATCCTCTCTATATAATGTAATTAACATGTTTGAATATACCTTTCAATTTTCAACCAAGTTATTAATAATTTGCTTTGCAGCTTTTTGTGTAACTAAAATTTTAGCTTTAGCTGAAACCTAATAAGTCGGCTGCAACTATAGTGGCATATTACATAACTTCTCAAGTATATTCCCCTTGTTAAAAATATAAATGATCATGGTACTAATATTTCCTGTCTAAAATATTCTGAAACATAAGTGGGAAAAATATAATGTGCATGACGTAGGAAATGTCATACAGTAATTATTATATGATGCCAATGTTCCTTCTTGTAATGATCTGTTATAAAATTCACTGAATTCCTAGAAGAGCTTATTTTTAAAGCATTCATGGTAATGCCCTGCTGGTTAAATAGGGAGTTTTCATTAAACCAAAATATTCATGTTTTTTTGATTGTCAATAAAAGGTTTCATTGTTGTTGTATCATCATTCTTATTGTTTATGAGCTTACTACAATAACTTTATTGCCTTTAACTGTGGGAAAAATTTTAAATTTTATTTATCCTTTTTAATTATGCTAGAACATTTATAGGATAAAAATATATGCTGTTCTTGCTTGATTGTATGTTAAAGGTGTATATAATTTATAGAAAGAAAGACATACTATATGGATCTATATCATTCTAATCTATAATAATAATAATACATTCAAACTAGTATGTTTTAAAAAGCACATGTTTTATGACCATCTCCAAGCTTAAAATCTTTATTATTCTTTTATTATACACCCAGAGAACCCAGATGATAATTTTAAACAATATATTCCAATTTACATTTTCTCATCTTCAATTTTCACATCTCTTCTATATATTTTAGAGCTTGGGAAGTCAATGTCTTTATCTTTTTTTTTACTTTTGTCATTTGTTATTTAAATATAATATCATGGCTAATCTAGACATAGTTCTTCCATTTCTGATTCTCGGGTTTTTACTATTTTTGTCTACTTTCAACACTAAAACATGATCTGACAAAGGCAGAATTGCAATAAGTCAAAAGAGCATGGCAAGTTCAGGTTGAGATGACCAGGCTATTAGAACTTAGAACCTTAGAAGTTAGTATAACCTACTGAACCAGGAGGGGATTTTATATGGAAGGGAAGAATTGACAATTGACAAGGTGATAGAGATAAATAATGTTACAACATCATCATGCTATTTTAATCACTATATTATTACATAAATTGATGTCTATAAGCTATGCATTAGTAACCATCAGTATAATAGCTCTTAAATAATAGGTTAAAAAAGACTGAAAAATTTATATTGTTAGCCTATGTAAATACAACTAATACTTTTCCAAGTTGACACAGTTAAAATCTATGACTTTATCTTTTTTCCAACACTGTGATTTTTTTTATGTTTGGTATAGCTAGAGTTTGGCCATAAGAATTTTATTTGGACAGGGAGATAATACAGTAGGTAGGGCACTTACCTTGCACTGGGTAAGCCTCATTTGATCTTTGCATCTTGTATGTGGTTTTCTGTGCAGCATCTGAAGTGATTCCTAATACAGAATCAAGAGCAAATCCTGGGAACTGCTGTGTGTGGTTTTTTTTTTTTTTTTTTTTTTTTTGGTTTTTGGGCCACACCCTGTGACGCTCAGGGGTTACTCCTGGCTATGTGCTCAGAAGTTGCTCCTGGCTTCTTGGGGGACCATATGGGACACCAGGGGATCGAACCGCGGTCCGTCCTAGGCTAGCGCAGGCAAGGCAGGCACCTTACCTCCAGCGCCACCGCCCGGCCCCCGCTGTGTGTGGTTTTAAAAACAAACCAAACCAACAAAAAATGCCCCAAATTATTATTATTATTATTATTTAAGTTATTATATTACTTTTATAAAAATTAAACTATTCTGTTACATATAGTATGTTCTAAATGATTACATAACTAGAGTTTTTATTTTTTAAATATTTGCAGAGGAGCTCCCAAACATTAATTATGATATTGGGGCCTCTCTTGACAATTCTCAATCAATACGGCCAAAAGTTGAGAGTGTGGGCTGAGAACAGGCTGAGAGCTCAGATGCTGTGATACCTGAGATTACCTACGCCATCCCGGTGGTAGGATATGCAGATATATAGTTATACATTCAGGGATATACAGAACTACAGTGTTGGGGACCTCTAGGCCTACATCAGAGCATGGAACTTAAACAATTGTGCTGTACTACAGATTAAACTGGGGTTGGCCATATGCAAAGCTATCTTAACATTTGCAAAGAATCCTGGATTCTTTATTTAATTATAGAATATGTATTAGTATCAGTGCTAAGATTTTTAAAATAAACACCTTTAATACACAATGAGGAACTCATTTGAATTAAAAATAATACTTGTTATACTTACCTGGCAGGGGCGATACCATGATCACGAAGGTGGTTTCCCCAGGGTGAGGCTTGCCCATTGCACTCCGGGCGTGCTGACCCCTGTGATTTCCCCAAATGTGGGAAACTCGACTGCGTAATTTGTGGTAGTGGGGGACTGCGTGCACGCTCTCCCCTAAAAAAATAAAAATAAATAATACTTGTTCTCAGGTTATAGAAAGATATTTAGGGTATTACAACAAAAATCTGAATCAGAATTCATGGGAGACGAAATGACAAAAGTCATTTGTATGTCTCAGTCCCTCTCTTTGTATAATATATGTTGCTTATTATATATATATATATCTATATATTGTATATATCTATATATGCTTCATATATATTTTTGTTTGATTCAAATTTTTCTGGGATCCACCCATAAGTACCCAAAATTTAATCCTGACCCTATGATCTGTGATCATTACTGGTGGTTCATGGAGGACGAGTGTTGTGGTTTCAATCCAGGTTGACTACATGCAAGGGAACTCCCTATTTTTTTTAATAATTTTTATTTTGACCATATTGACTTACATATCTTTGACAGTAGTATTTTAAGTACATATTAACATTGAATCAGGGGAATTCCCATCACCAAATTTGCCCTCCATCCACCCCCGCCCCCACCCCCCCCCCCCCCACCCCCCCCACCCCCCCACCCCCCCGCTCCCAACTTGCATCTCATATCCCCCACCCTCACCCCCCCCCGGGCTGTTAGAATAAGTGATCCCCTCTGTGTCTAGCATACTACTTAGTTATCATATTTCTGGTTGGTCCTGGTAACCTCCCTTATCCCCCCCTCTGTTTGAGAGGCGGAACTAGATAGTTCACATTATGTGGTTTTGTTTGAAGAAAAAAAAAAAAACAAACAATAAAGTGGAGTAAAAATCAAATAAGCCAAAAATGGGTGTAGTCCTTCTAGAGGCTCTCAACCTCAGTTTGAGAGAGAACAGGAAATAAGGAATTGAATACCACAACAATATAAAAAGAAATATCGAATAAAATATCCAGTGAGCACTACAGCACTAAAGGTAAGCACCACTTAATAGTCTCGGTCCTGGAATAAAACCATGCCAGAGCGCAAAAAGAAAGATGAAATAACATAAACTAAGATTGCGAACATCAACTTCAATATCTACACCAAAACACTGAAGTCCAAAAAGATAAAAATAAAAAATAAATGGGGGCCGAGAGATAGGATGGAGGCAAGGTGTTTGCCTTGCATGCAGAAGGACGGTGGCTCGAATCCCGGCATCCCACATGGTCCCCCTGAGCCTGCCAGGGGCGATTTCTGAATGTAGAGCCAGAAGTAGCCCCTGGCGCTGCCAGATGTGACCCAAAAAACAAAAATAAATAAATTAATTAAATAAATAAAAGTAGCTAAATAGATAGAAAAAAAAACTGTTTTGTGTCCCCCAGTTTTTTTTTCCTGCATAGGCATAGTAAAAATTGGGGGCATTAGAGAGGGAATTCCCTTGGCCTAGGACTTACAGGGTCTCTCCACCCTTGAAGTATAGTGTCATGGGATTGACTGTAGGCTCCTTGTTCGTTCGTTTACTCTTCCCTCGGTTCTTTTGTGGTGTATGTAAGACTTCTGCTTCGTCGTGGGCAATAACATCAGACCTCTGTATCTAGAGATCTTGGTAGTTGCACAGGTTAAGAAGTGGAGCTTATCCACCCACTGAGTGGGAGAAACTATTCACCCAATACCCATCAGATAAGGGGCTAATCTCCAAAATATACAAGGCACTGACAAAACTTTACAAGAAAAAACCATCTAACCATCTAATTCCATCAAAAAATGGGGAGAAGAAATGAACAGACACTTTGACAAAGAAAAAATACAAATGGCCAAAAGACACATGAAAAAATGCTCCACATCACTAATCATCAGGGAGATGCAAATCGAAACAATGATGAGATACCACCTCACACCACAGAGAATGGCACACATCACAAAGAATGAGAATAAACAGTATTGGCGGGGATGTGGAGAGAAAGGAACTCTTATCCACTGCTGGTGGGAATGCCATCTAGTTCAACCTTTATGGAAAACAATATGGAGATTACTCCAAAAACTGGAAATCGAGCTCCCATATGATCCAGCTATACCACTCCTAGGAATATACCCTAGGAACACAAAAATACAATACAAAAAAACCCTTCCTTACACCTATATTCATTGCAGCACTATTTACCATAGCAAGACTCTGGAAACAACCAAGATGCTCTTCAACAGACGAATGGCTATAGAAACTGTGGTACATATACACAATGGAATATTATGCAGCTGTCAGGAGAGATGAAGTCATGAAATTTTCCTATACATGGATGTACACGGAATCTATCATGCTGAGTGAAATAAGTCAGAGAGAGAGAAAAAAAAACACAGAATGGTCTCACTCATCTATGGGTTTTAAGAAAAATGAAAGACATTCTTGCAATAATAATTTTCAGACACAAAAGAGAAAAGAGCTGGTAGTTCCAGCTCACCTCAGGAAGCTCACCACAAAGAGTGATGAGTTAGTTAGAGAAATAACTACATTTTGAACTGTCCTAATAATGAGAATGTATGAGGGAAATGGAGAGCCTGTTTAGAGTACAGGTGGGGGTCGGGTGGGAAGGAGGGAGACTTGGGACATTGGTGATGTATATATCACATTGGTGATATATATATATATATATATATATTTAAAAAAAAGAAGTAGAGCTTATGATGAAGCCTTTCTTTGTGGTTCTAAGAGTTCTGGGGAACTCCCTATTTATCATACTATCTCTAGATGTCCTTTTTTGTTTTACTCTGACCCAAAGTGAATTATTCTATTATATGTGCATCAGTATTATCACAACAACCTTCAAATGATATACCCAGTCTCTCAGTGAACATGAACTTTCAGCACAGCATCACATTTGTAAAAAAATTCACTTCCTGTATCTTGTTTCCATATTCCTTACTCAGAGACTTGATTTGGCTAAACTGGTTTTAATTATTCACACTCACCCCAAATTACTATGCTGTATATCAGAATATTTTAATAGTTACCCCTATGAAGTGTGTAAATATTTTCACTAAAATAAGTGTGGAAATGAGCAGAATTATCACATAATAATGTAAGAAAGAGGGCAGATATTTATGAGAAAGCTAATTACATTATGATCTAATGAACACTAGAATTCATTTGAGTAATTTTAGTTGTTCAGTTAAGTATATCAGGATTTATAAAATCTCTACAGTATTATTAATTGATAGAAAATATTAAAAGGGATAATTTATGTAATCTATAATATAGTTCACTGTCAAGAATTGTAAAAACTAAACTTCTCTTCCACTTGAATACTACCAAGGTAGCCCACCACTATTTCATGGCTGTAAGTAGAAAGCAGTAAATTGCTGGGTTAGAGTCAAAGAACTGATACTCAAGAGAATATTTGCAACTAGTATATGAGTGTTATTTTAGATTTATGAGTCCCAGATATTAAAGGTTAATGTAAAGAGATATAGTAACATCTAAATATTCAATAAGCCATTTATTGGGGAGGAATTCTGAGCTCACAGAACCTAATAATTTTAAATAGGCAATAAACCCAACAGATATTTGCTTTAGAGACACACATATCTTTATTATACTTGGATGAAATATATCTATCTTTTTCTCCCAGAGGGTTTTTTTTAGGTTATTTATTTATTTATGAATTTATTGATTTTGGGGCCACACCCAGCTATGCTCAGGGGTTACTCCTGGCTCTGTGCTCAGAAATTGCTCCTTGCAAACTCAGGGGACCATATGGGATATAAGGAATTGAACAGGGTCCATTATGGTCAGACGCATGCAAGGCAAATGCTCTGTTATTTCTTCAGTCCCAGAGTGTATTATTATTATTATTATTATTATTTTAATAATTTTTATTGTGACCAAAGTGTATTACAAATTGTTCACAGTAGTATTTAAGTTACATAGTGACAATGAATCAGGGCCATTCTCACCACCAGGATTGTCTTCTCTCCACCCCTATTCCCAGTATCTGTCCTATATCTCCCTTATTTGCCCACGGGACTACTAGTGTAACTTCTCTCCTATGCGTATAGCTTGTTTAGCTAGGGTATCTATTCTGTTATTGACTTTAGGTTTGGTTTTAAGTCTGATCATTTTTTATTTCTACTCAATGTTCATATGACTGTTTGGTCCTGGTATCACCAATTATTTCCCCCGTCAATTCATGAGGCAGAACAAGATGATTCAAGTTGTGTAGTTCTGTTGGAAGAAAAAAAAAAGGCACAAACGAAACAAAGCAAAAATCTACGAGTTCTTCTAGAGGTTATAAATATTAATCTATAAGATGAAAGGAAAAAAGAAGAAAAACAATAAAAACCAAAAACAAAAACAAATTTAAGAAAAGTAACTACAAAGAAAAGGCACCCTGCAACAAAAAAAGTCACCAAATAATTATCACAAGAATGAAAAAGAAAAAAAGAGAAAAGGTAAAAGAAAGAAAAAAGAAATATAAGTAAATAAAAAAGAAAAAAAGAGGCAAGGTTTTGTATTTTCTTTTTTATTTTTGCATAGGTACAGTAAGTATTGGGGAAATTAGGAAGAAAATTCCCTTAGCCTAAGAGATTCAGGGTTTCTTCCCCCTTAAAGCATAGTGTCATGGGAACAACTACAGTGGTCTTGGTTGCTCAGATCCTAGGCTGAAGTCTCGGAGAGTGTCTTTTAATATGGTGCCAGAAAGAAGTTCTGCTCAGTTGCAGTTGTCAAAGTCAGACCTCTGGAATTAGAGATCTTGATTTTTGTACAAGTCCTAGGCCAAAACCTAGGCTAGGATCTTTCTTATTGGCTCCTGGATAAGTTCTGTCCAATCGTGGTTATCAAAGTCAGTCTTCTGCAGCTAGTGATTTTGATTTTTGCACAGATCTAAAGATGACATGTCTTATGATTTCATCTTACTGTTAGGTGATGAGATAGGGTACCCTGCTCTTAGATCAAGTTGCTATTTTCTCTTTGTCAGGATGTGATATCAAAACTGGTGCAAGAGTGGTATTGGGAATTTTCCAGGGGTAGTTGGTTCATGGTGTTGCAGGGAGCTGTATCAGTTCTACATCTGGGATCTAGGGTTTGGGTCTAAGGGGTACAATGACACATGTTCAGGGTGAGAGGCGCTCCTGTATTATAAAAAGTATGGGTTCTTATCCCTAGTAGATAAGATCTTGTTTCTGTTCATAAAATGTTCCCTTTTTTAGTGTGCCTATACAAAAGGGAATGGTGTCATATTATATTGCTGGTGCATTTGGGGGTAAGAATGACAGGCTACACAATCTTTGTGCCCTGATTTTGACCTGAGCTTTAATCCCAGGCAAGACATTTTCTTCTATGTTTTTGTACCAAGCAGACCAAAACATATGAAGTTAAAGGGGAAAAAAGATATGTATCTTTTTTATTTTATTAAAATCTTTAATTTTATATATAATAGAAGAAATAAATAAAAATGAATTTTAAAAAGTAATTTAAAAAGTTGGGGCTGGGGCAGTGGCACTGGAGGTAAGGTGCCTTCCTTGCCTGTGCTAGCCTAGGAGGGACCGCGGTTCGATCCCCCGGTGTCCCATATGTTCCTCCAAGCCAGGAGTGACTTCTGAGCACATAGCCAGGAGTAACCCCTGAGCGTCACGGGGTGTGGCCCAAAAACAAAAAACAAACAAACAAAAAAAAAAAACCTCTGGGCCAGCGAGGTGGCGCTAGAGGTTAGGTGTCTGTCTTGCAAGCCCTAGCCAAGTAAGGGCCGGGGTTCAAGCCCCTGTATCCCATATGGTCTCCCCAAGCCAGGGGCAATTTCTGAGTGCTTAGCCAGGAGTAACCCCTGAGCATCAAACGGGTGTGGCCCAAAAAAACAAAACAAAACAAAAAAAAGTGATGGGAAGCTACCTTTATGTTTGGGAATTAAGCATTATTATAGAAACATTAAACATATAAAGGAAATATTGGCTTCCCCATTAAGTCCTTAGAGATATTCTTGTGTGTGGGGGGGGGGGGGCGGGTTTGAAATCCAGGGCACATTTTCATCACACATTCTGGTCTTGTTGAGTTTGAGAAATGAGTGGTAGCATTAGAAATCAGGTAGTGTCCTTGAGCTGGGGGTCCTTCTGGAACTGAATTTGGTAGCATGCAATAGTCCACATTTGGAAGGGGGTGTGAGAAGTGCCATGTAGCATGAGTCAGCAGGCGTTTTGGTTGTAGTTTCTTGCCAGGGCATGAGATGTGGAACTGAGAGGATGTCCTTTTGCTTTGGGAGCTGGGTGGTGGCTTATTGTGGCAGGAGGTTGGTCTTGGTGCCTAATAAGTTAAGAACAGAGAAAAAAGAGGGTTAAATAAGAAGGCATAATAGATCAAGATTGGGGGATGAGAGGAAAACAGGATTTCTGAAGGGGGAGGAGGTATAACATATAAGAGGGCTATATACACTATAGATCTGGATTGTTTACAATTTAAGTTTGGCAATCAGAGAGAAGACCACTGTATACAAGCTCATGCCCACATATAAACATTAGAGATCTATTCCTAAATTGTTGATGGAGGCCTGACTCTCATAGTTTGGGTCTGAGCTCATAAGAAATAATTGCAAAGGGGCCAGAGTGGTGGTGCAAGCAGTAAGGCATCTGCCTTGTGAGCACTAGCCTAGGATGGATAGTGGTTTGATTCCCCGGCATCCCATATGGTCCCCCAAGCCAGGAGTGATTTCTGAGCATATAGCCAGGAGTAACTCCTGAGTGTCACCGGTGTGGCTGAAAAACAAACAAACAAAAAACAAAAAAATAATTGCATTAAGAGAAAATAAATAATCAGCTAAGATATAGGTTAGGAGAGAAAGAAAGGGAAATCAAGAGAAGAGAAAGATAAGTAAATACAGTAAAAATAAAATTAAAAATAAAATAAATTTAAAAAATGGGGCCTGTACATCAGAGTTGGAAGGTGTGCCAATATCTAGGCTTTTCATTAATTATGGGGGTGATCTTTGCTAAGTGAAGGTTTCAGGGCTAGATAGTGACTGGAACATTTTAGGATAAGCATAGTTTTTGTGTCTCGAGTACTAAACAATGTGGTAGTGAGGATTATAAGAGGTGGCTACCTTATGTAGTATCTTCTGCCACATCTTATGTAACAGGCTTCTTTCCTAAAAAGAAACTGACAGTGTGGGCTTATTTAACATAGATTGGATGGAAGAAGAAGAAGAAGAAGAAGAAGAAGAAGAAGAAGAAGAAGAAGAAGAAGAAGAAGAAGAAGAAGAAGAAGAAGAAGAAGAAGAAGAAGAAGAAGAAGAAGAAGAAGGAGGAGGAGGAGGAGGAGGAGGAGGAGGAGGAGGAGGAGGAGGAGGAGGAGGAGGAGGAGGAGGAGGAGGAGGAGGAGGAGAAGGAGGAGGATGAGGAGGAGGAGAAGGAGGAGGAGGAGGAGGAGGAGGAGAAGGAGGAGAAGGAGGAGAAGGAGGAGGAGGTGGAGGAGGAGAAGGAGGAGGAGGAGAAGGAGGAGGAGAAGGAGGAGGAGAAGGAGGAGGAGAAGGAGGAGGAGGAGAAGGAGGAGGAGGAGAAGAACAGAAGAAGATGAAGAAAAGAAGATCAAGAAGAAGAACAAGAAAAAGAAGAACAAGAACAATAAGAACAAAAAGAAGAACAAGAAGAAAGAACTAAAGAAATTGAAGAACAAAAGAAAGAAGAAAGAAGGAAGAAATAAGAAAGAAAAGAACAAGAAGAAAGTGGAAGAAGAAAAAGAAGAAAGTGGAAGAAGAAAAAGAAGAAAGAAGAACAAAAAGAAGGAAGAAGAGGGAGAAGGAAAGAGAAATGGGAAGAAAAAAGAGGGAGAGAAAAAAGAAAAGAAAAAAAGGAAATGGTAATTTGCAGAAATGTACTTGAATATTGTTTTTAAAACATTATAATAAAAGTTTGAAAAGATAGAATAATCTCCACTTAAAATATAGCTGCAATAAGAGAATGCAGAAAGAATTCTATTTGGGGGGGGGGATTGTTTTTGAACCACACTCAATGACGCTCAGGGGTTACTCCTGGATATGCGCTCAGAAATTGCACCTGGTTTGGGGGACCATATGGGATGCTGGGGGATTGAACCCCCCTAGGCTAGTGCACGCAAGGCAGGGGCCCTACAGCTTGTGCCACTGCTCTGGCCCCAAGAATTCCATTTTTTGAAATAATTAATAAAATCTTTAGAAAGATACAAATTTAGATGAAAGAGTAGACTTAAAATTTCAAGCACTAAGAAACTTTCCAGTTTGTGCTCAAATTTTTCCAAGGTTTTTTCTCTTGTCAATGAAGTCTTTAGAAAAGAATATCATGAGGATACTACTACTTTGAAGTCAGGCTTATATATTACATGGTTTAATAAGTTCAAATTAATTATGAAAGAAGTCTATCTGAGTTTTTTTAAATCATCTGACTTGCATTGATTTTTTTCAAAGATAAAACATTTTATAATACAAAATATTAGGAGCTTGACTGATTTACAACTATTTGAGTTTTAGATAGCCTCTTATTGTCTATTTAATCTTTTAACTGTAGCTCTCAACTATAGTCATATATTGTTTTAGGTTCGTTTTTGTTTTTGTTTTGTGGGGTGGGGGAGACCAGCCACCATCCACAGTGCAAAGTGGTTACTTTATAGTTATGGATTACTTCATGTGGGATGCCAGGAAATCTAATCTGGATCTGCCGAATGCAAGGCAAGTGTCCTACCTTCTGTACTTTGGCTCTGGCCTTCTCACCAGTTTTTATTTCCTACATGTGTGTGTGTTCTAAACTAGTCAAAATTTGTATTAGGTAAATGCTTTTTATTATTAATTTTTAAATAACTCATTAATATAATGTTCTCTGAGCTTTTAGAACCTCGCTAAAACCTTGTAAATATTCAAACATACATCTTTTTCCTGATTGAAGCGAAAAAGAAATGGGATGTTTGTTAGAATTGGCAAGTTAGTAATTACAGTGGTTAGTGCTTGCTTTTCATTCAGCCGACCTTCATTCCATCTTAAGCACCACCAAGAGTAATTTCTGAATGTTATAAAGCCAGGCGTAACCTCTGAACACCACCCGGTGTATCCACCCCAAAACAAAACAAAACAAGTGGTGTGTTCAATGATCATTTTCCTAAGTCAGTAGGAGCAGTAGAAGCCTACATCCCATTTCTCTTTACTTTTAGTGTAGGTCTCATTCTACCACCTCGCAGTATATTTTCTTCAAAAACAAAGCAGAGGTGCAAACTAAATTACATACAGGAGCAAGGAGAATATTCCAGGGTCTGAAACACATTTGTGTAGCAGCATGTTGAAACTTGATTGAATTCATGGGGACTTTATTTGAAGAGGCTCAAGGATATAAACTCCCTCCCTAATAGAAAACCTAATGGAAAACCATGGAAATAATTCTTCATGCTCAAAAGATCCAGTGATAGAAAGAATAGAAGAACCCAGTAAGACTTCTATTCAGTATTGAAGTAGCAGACTGGGAAAGAGGTTGTTAGAACAGCCACCCTGCAGTTTTAACATAAGGTACAGGGAATTTGAGCACATGAGGAAACTTTCCAGGATGTTTCCAAACTAGTGTTGTGGTTTGTATTGAACATTTTCATGCACAATATCTTGAGTAATTAGGCATAAAGAGTTTTGGTATTCCTCAATTTTAATACAGCTAATTATTTAGGTTTAACTCTAGGATATAAAATAAAGAAGCAATAAACAGTAAGTTTTAAACTGAAGCTGCTGAGAAATTTAAAAATCCATTGTTTCCAAATATAAGTGAAATTAAAAGGTTTTAAAATTATGAACATATAGTCATAAAATTATTTGAAAAGTTACTCTATAAAGTTAGGATTAACACTAGTTATCTTCTTGTAGCTCCATGTATGTGTGCTTATATGAGTATCTCCCAATATAAACTGTTTTTGCTTGTGTGAAAGCTTATTATCTTTTGATACCTGAAAAAATTTATTGATCACAACAGTTGTTCTGATCACAAAAAACAGAGAATGTTAAACTTAAATTTTAAGTAATAGTTATCTTGCAAAGCATATTATCAGTAATGTCCTAACTGAAAATAAAATGTCATTGACAAAACTGAGGAATTAAGAGCAATAGCTTCCCCAGAGTACCTCAGACATATGCTAAGACAGAAGTTTATTTATTATTTGGGCTTGGGATCATTAGTGATAAGAATGTTCTAGAAGTGAGTAGAAAAAAATATACTAGGTTTCTAATTCTTCCTCAGTCTGAGCATTGACAGATTACCAAAAAGGTAGGCATGCATAAACATGTTTTTCTTGTATAAATTTATATCACAAAAGAGCAATGAAAGGAAGGGCATTATTGTGAATGTATATTAAGACTTCAAAAAATAAAAAAAAGTAATTTGCTCAAGGTATAAACTTTGAATCAAAATTCAAAACTTTATTTGTCAATAGTCTTTGAATTATATATTTAATCGATAAGAAAACCTAGATTATCTAATTTAAAATATGCTTTTTTGATTATATAATTTAAAATTCTTACAGAATAAAAATAAACATGATCACGAAATAGTGATTATTTAAATAGGATGGGATGATGTTTGTGTGAGAAATAATAATGGAGGAGAGATTTAGTGTCCACTTTGCATTTTCTATCATGTATTAAAAATATGTCACCTCATACAATGTGGAAATTAATATTTGACATATTATTTAAACATTATTGGTTTTACTAGGCAGCTCAAACTGTCATATCAAAATACTAGATATGGGTTAAAGTGACAGAAATTTGTTTCCTCATAATTGTGGAACTAAAACTCATAGATCAAGCGGTCATTATGTCCATTGAATTAAGATTTCCCATCCAAAAAACTGCATACATTCTTTTTTTTAAATCTCTACAACTGTCAAAGCAGTCCTGAATATTTGCTATAACATATGGAATTAAATGAAATCTCAATCATATTTTAATTTTAATTGATTTAATTTTAAATTTGTGAACCTTATAAGACCCTACTAAAAACAGTAATCTGGGGCAAATCTTTGGGGCTTCCTTTGACATTAGTCTATGGCTATAATTCTCCTTTGGAAAAAAGTATATCTTTATTATCTTAAAAATTGTTGTATTAGAATGTGTACTCTTTTTTTTACCAGCAGAAACTTAAAGAGGAGGATGATAATGAGACATTTGAAATTTTTGTGAAATAACTCTAATTCAGAAATTATGTTTGTTGATAACTGTCATTATTTGAATGTGTCAGTGATGAAGTTATGATGCTGTGACTGGAATCTATCTCTGGGCAATGTTCCTAATCTAGAGCAAGTATAGTTCTTCTTAGACTATGTTAAAGTTACCCACTCTTGGTACTATTTACACATAAATTATTGCCTGCTCATCTAAATTATCATAGGTTTCTAGACTTATTTGTTGTTCACATTTTTTGCAAAAGTATCAAGATGAAAGTAATTTTAGCTAGAATCTGAATGTCTGCACTAAAAATGAGGGTGCATTCCCTCTGCTTAGTCCTAATTTATCAGTGTCCACAATATCCATTTTTATTGCAAAGAATCAAGTAAATTATTAGGGATCACCTAATTTTGAAAATTTTTAACATAGCATTAAATAATCTATTAAAATAAAATTTAGAATCTATTGCTACTTACCTAATTTTTTAAAAAAATAGAATATAATTGTTTTCAAGTCTAAAGTGCAGAGTATGGGGCCCGGAGAGATAGCACAGCGGCGTTTGCCTTGCAAGCAGCCAATCCAGGACCAAAGGTGGTTGGTTCGAATCCCGGTGTCCCATATGGTCCCCCGTGCCTGCCAGGAGCTACTTCTGAGCAGACAGCCAGGAGTAACCCCTGAGCGCCGCCAGGTGTGGCCCAAAAACCAAAAAAATAAATAAATAAATAAAGTGCAGAGTATGTATTTGTTTCTAAGGATAACCAGCTCAATACCTAAGTACAAAAACAGAATATTCCAACCAATTTCTTTTTTTTTAAATAGTAGAACCTATGACTTTATTTTACTTTATATTTGTAACATTAAATGTATTTAAATCAATAATTTATTTTATAAATTTTACCTTTTAAAACAATGTGATGATTTTTCTTCCTCCACATGAACAATTAATAGAGGGAAAAGTTTGAAATTGGCACTTTGAAGTAGCTTATGACAAAATTAAATATAATTTTGTGTTTCTTTCAGACTGGAGATTCTGAGTGTGAGTGGGTCTTAAAGAGAAGAGTGATGCCCCAAGTCAGGACACTTTGGGGGGTCTTCAGAGAAGGTCAGAAGCACTGAGTGTGTAATAAGCAGGGGCCACTACCTCAGCCATTATCTTCCTTCTGACAAAGCAGCACACTGACCTAGTGTGCTGACAAATGAAGAGGAAAACTGCACGGAGATGTAAATTCCCTGTCCAGGTCCCTCATGAATATCTTGTCTCCAGGATTCAAGCCAGTGACCTGGAAAACAAGGTTCCTCCCCAATCAAAATGACAAGCAGAGCTAGTTTCCTGTAGGAAGACTATGAGGTGTGTAAAAAAATTATGATTTCTGAAGGGAAAAAATGAGATGTCACACAGAGCAAAATATTACTTTCAAATAGTCCTCCATAGTTCCTTTGAATGGCAGCTGTTAAGAATTCAATTGTGTATATGACATGCTGGAATTCAGAAAGAAAGTTCTATTGGGGGGGCAGGAATGAATAGAAGTTTTCTATTTAAATACTCATTTGAGAATATTTGAATATCTGCCATTCTTAAGCCTAAAGGTTAATTCTTAAAAAAAATGTTTTTCATTAGGAACACAAATTCTAACCTTGTCAAATTCTCATCTATAATGCATCAGGGCTGAAAGGTCTACTTTTGTAAGAAACTATAACTATATTCTTAAATGTATTATCTTATTTTATAGATCAAGTTTTTCTTTAGAAATGTTATTGATCAGTGTTTAATTGAAGTCATCAATATTTACTTATTTTTATGTTTAACTTAAAATATTCTAAATCAATATTTTCGAATAATAAAATTATGTAAAATACCCACGTTTCAATAAAAATATGTACAAAATTTATATAAAAACAGAATCATTTTAAAACATTGTACAATAAAAATATGTGTATAAAACATAGAAGTTCAGTTATAGTTAAATGCAGTTAGGTTTGCCTAACTCTAGTTCAATTTAAAATATTTAACTTATTTTTGGCAATGTTTTTTCTTTTATAAAAACATAAAACTGTAGCTAAATAAAATTAAATGAATAATTCTATGATACTACAACTCAACTGGAATATGTAAATATAACATGTAAAATATGTTTATAAGTTTCTGCACAAACTCTTTGGCTTGTTTCAAAGTACCAGTTATATTGGTTATATTTATGCAAAGTTAAATTAAATTAAGAGGCTGGACATCATCAGCGAAGTCATACCTTGCACGCATAAGATTCTGGGTTTGGTCCCTTGCACCACAAAATAGTTAAAATAAAATAAATTTAAAGTGAATATTTTACGGTGTCTAGTAATATAATAATTTTCTAAGAAAAATTATCTAAATATTTTTGTAAAATTTTTGCTAATGTGATTTTATTTCATTCATTTTCAAAATGTATTTTAAAGTTATAAAATCATTTGAAATAGAAAACAAAAAGAAAAACAGTTATTTTGAGACTTAATACAAATTTTGTTCATGCTAACGTATTTCTACTTTTTTTTACCTCTTGCAAGTAATTTCTGTCATATGCTGCATTTGTTTATGTTCATATTAAGTATAATTGAAATTCAAATTATTTTTACTATTATCATAATATTTTCCCTGGAATTAGAAGTTTTTTTCCAAAAGATTTGCTTGTCATTTAGAAATTTTTATTTTGCCATTTTTGCTATGGGTGATTGTATATGCTGTTTTGTAGTTGTTATGAGCCATCTTTGGAAAACTACAATTTAAATTTGCACACAGGGCTCAGAAAGATTGAATATGGCAACGAGTTCTAGCCATAAATTGCACACTCAAATTATCATCAATTGTGCATGAAAATTTTCCAGGCTATTTGTTCTGAAAATAAGTACTAAATTATGCAGTCAACCTAGACTCTGGAATAAAAATAGGTTTTCACAAATATTTCCAGATAGTAATTCTTATGTGTACAAATACTATATATACAATCTTGCTATGTGTCATGTTTCATTTCTTTCTTAAAATTAACATAAAACGTGTGCATTGATTGTCACAAAAATAGACAAATATTTTTCAACTCTGCAATCATAAAATTCACAATCATTGTGAAAACTACTATAGGTATGCCTTCTATTTTTGATCAATTATTAAATCCAAGGAAACAATAGTTAAATATTCACCTTTAATAGGCATTGTGTAATAAATAATTAAAATTTACATAATATTTCAAATGATTTAAAAATGTTAAGCTACATTTACCTTTTGCCTTTACAAGTTAAAAGTTTGTTTTTTTTACAAATATGAGTATAGAAAAATTAAATATTAGAACAATGAAAATTGCAAGTTACAATTTTCTAGTGAGAAGTAGCTATTTTTCTTAATTACAATATAATTTATTCCTGATAATAGTAAAAAAATAAGTCACCTCCCTTTTGGGGAGGTTGGGTCAGTAATAAATTAAAGGGTGAATTTTTATTCTTTATCACAAGGGCCAATCAGGATAAAATATTTTCCTGTAGAAGCAGGGAGAAATAACAGCATAAGCTTGAAAGAATGCTGCCTCTTTTTCAATCCGACATCAATTGTGCTTTAAAAAGGATACCAAACTACTAAGCAGATGGAATGAACATTTTCATTATCCTGTGAGCAGAAGATATGAGATTTATTTGTGATGCCACAAACAACAAAGTATTCCTTCAGGATCTAAGTTTAGACTCCATATACTTAGAGCTAGAAAGAATAATGAACACAGACTGATCTTTATTGATGACTTTGTAGACTTTAAAGTTCTCAGAATCACACATATGAATTTAGTGACCTCTTAGTATGCTTATTTATGCTTCAAAATTCATTGTAGATATAAATATAAAAACTGCAACTACATATGTTGTACATACTGAATAAATAATAACAATCTTTACAAAGGGTTTAATTCATTTAGGCCTGCCAATTAATTAGTGGATAGAAATAGTTTTGTTTTATATCTTTTGGTAGTTTTAAAGGTCTTTAATTTTTTTGGAGAAGTGAATTATGCAAAAACTTTAATTAAAAAAAAAAAGAAGGTTCATTTCTAGGTTCCAGAGTATAGTGAAGAGAAGGAAAAAAATTGAGTGGAAGAGGAGAAACACAAATGTGAAAGAATGGGGGACAAGGATCAAAGGATCTAGATGCATTGGTGGTATTAAGAAAGAACAAAACTAAATATCTAAACCAGTGTCGATAACAATGAAAGCATGAGATCCAAATTTTAAAATCAAAATTTTGAATGGGCTTGTTATGATGGCCGGCTGGGGATAGGGTGGTGATGGAATAGGATGTATTCTAAGAACATTGGTGCAGGGAGATTGACACTGGTGGTGGGATTGATCCTGAAACAGTGTAAGTCTAAAGTGCAGCTCTAAGTAATTTTATAAATCACAATGAATTAAATATTTTTCTTTTTTTTAATTTTTATTGTGACTGAAGTGAATTACATAGAATATTTATGGTATATAGTGACAATGAATGAAGGGCATTCCCACCACCAATGTTGTCCTCCCTCCACTCCTGTTCCCAGCATGTCTCCCATATCTCCCTCCTTTACCCCCGCCTCCCAGAATACTAGTGTAACTGGTCTCCACTTTACAGCTTGTTGTAGATTGGGTATCTATTTTGTTGTCATTGACTTTGGGTTTGGTGTTCCAGTCTGATCATTTTTTATTTTCACTACATGTTCATATGACTGGTTGGGTATCATCATTTCCCCCCCCTCAATTTATGAGGCTGAATGCTTCAAGTTATATGATTCTGTTGGAGATAAAAAGGTTAAGGAAAAGAGAAGAAAAATTTGGTATCGACTACTAAAAAAAAAATCACCAAATAATATCCACAAGAGTGAAAAAGAAACAAAGTGAAAGAAAAAAATAGAAGGAAAATAATATCAAAAACAAACTAATCAAAACAAAACAAAACAAGAAAAAGGAGTACTGGAGTGGCAGGGTTTGGTGTTCCCCCAACTTTTTTTTTTTTTTTTTTTTTTTTGCATAGGCACAGTAAGTATTGGGGAAGGAAGGAAATTCCCATGGCCTAAGAGATTCAGGGTTTCTCCACTCTTGAAGCATACTGTCATGGGAACAACCACTGGCTCCATACATACTCATTGTCATATCCCAGGGTTTGTGTGTTTGTGTGTGCGTGTGTGTGGTGTCAGGAAACTTTCCTCTCGGTTATGAATGAAAAAATCAGGCCACTGTCACTAGCAATCGTGGTATTTGCGCAGGTCCTAGGACAAGGTCTAGGATAGTCTTTACAGTTCTAGAGGTTCTGTTCCATCATTGTTGGTGTGTCCAGTTTTCTGTGTCATGTGCTCCATGGTTTTGCTAGTTTCCTAAGCCAAAGTCTAGGAAATTATGGTTCCAAAGGTTCTGCTCAGTCTCTGTTGTCAAAATTGGGCCTCTGTACTAAGAAATCTTGATTTTTGTAAGGGTCCTGGGCTACAACCTAGGGTAGGGTTTTCCTTATTGGTCTCAAGGTAGGTTCTGCCCAGTAACAGTTGTCCAAGTCAGTTTTCTGTAGTTAGTGCTCTTATTTTTCATAGTTCAAAGGACAATACATCTTCTGATTTCCACTTCGTGTTAGGTGATGTGATAGAACCTTCTGGTCTTAGCTCAAATTGTCATTTCCTCGCTGTCCTCATTGTCACATTAACACTGGCACAATTAAATCTCCCAATGGAGCTTAGTTCCTGGTGTTGTTGCAGGGAGCTATTTAAGTTCTACTTCTGGGATCTGGGGTTTGAGAATGGACTAACACTATCCAATCTCGTGGAGATTGAGTTGTATCCACATGATATATGTCCAGGATGGGAGGAACCCTTATATAAAAATGTGAGTTCTTATCCTTAGAAGATAAGATCTTGTTTCTGTGTCTATGATTTCCCAATATTTACTGTGCCTATACAAAAATGTATGATGTCCTTTTATATTGCTGGTGCTATTCTGGGTAAGGATGACAGACTACACACACAGTATCTGTGGTGTGGTCTGAGCTTTTTTCCCAGGCAAAACATTTTCTTGATTTCTGTACCAAGCAGCACCAAAACTGGTGAGGATAGAGAAAATATGTATATATAAAAAATAGAATAATAGATAAAACAGATAAAAAATAAATTTAAAAAAGGGAAAAAAGGTATTTGAAGAAAACAAGTGATGGGGGAGGCTACCTGTATGCTTAGGAATACATATCTTAAGATGCATAATTATAAAGGTATTAAGCTTACATAGGCAATATAGGCCTCCCAATTAGGTCTTTTGAAATATTATTGTGGGGAGTGAAAGCCAAAGCACTTTTTTTGTATCATAGACCTTGGTCTAGAGTTTGAGATATGATTTGCGGCTTTTCAGAGTCCTGTAGTGTCCTTGAGCTGGGGGTTTTGCTGAAGCTGATTCTGGTATCATGCAACAGTCCACAATTTGATGGGGGTGAGTGGGGCCACAAAGCTTGAGTCAGCAGCGTGTTGGTTGTGGTTTCTTGCTGAGACACGAGATGGGGGATCGAGAGGGTGTCTTTCATTCAGGATCTGGATGGTGGTCTGTTGGGGCAGGAGGTCGGTCTTGGTGCCTAACTAGTTAAGAACTGAGGGTAAAGAAGGTTAAATAAGGGGAAGATAACAAATCCGGTTTGGGAGATGAGGGAGTAGAAGGGTCTCTGGGTGGAGGAGGGACAATATATAAGAAGGGCTATATACATTGAATAGATGAATTGTTTATGGACTAGGCTTGGCAGTCAGAAAGGACTACTTATAGAAAGTAAAGTTCATATATACACTGACTTCAGAGATCTATTTGAGTGCTATCCGCCATATATAAGGTATTCCATTTCCTTTCCTATAAATGGTCAAGAATTAAGAATATTTTTAGACAATGTTAAAAAGGTATCTGTCTGTGCGCTTTTGAAAATGGTTATCAGTAAGAAAAGACACCCCTGCAGGGAGTCTGTTATGCATATGGAAATTTTCTTTTGGTAGCTGTCCTGGCATGTACAGTCTCTGAGCCCAGCTCTCACTTCTGCAGTTTGTGGATGCATAAGGGAGGAGTTTTCCTCCACCCCCACCCCACAAGGCCCAGGTTACCAGATCTGGCCCTTAAGGCCATTCTGGCATGGGGGGGGATCTAGTCCCCTGTACTAAGTGGTCAGTCCAGGGGGTCTATGGCTAGCTGTCCAACCCAGTGCCTGCAAACACACCAATACAAGAGGGACAGAAATCCTGGTATGTGGGATCTCTGAGCCCAGCTCTCGCCTCTGCAGTTTGTGGATGCATAGAATTCAATAATTTTTCAAAAATAATAGTTACATACTTTAGTCTTCTTCAAAATTATGTATTAGGCACATTTTGTCATAATTTGTCAAATGTGGTCACTTTCACAACCTGCATCTTTACTCAAATTTTCTGTTCCTGAGTGTGTCTTATCTTTTAATTTTTCTAGTTTACTCCTGCCCTCCTTACCCAAAAGTCATTGCTTCCATTTCCACATAGTGACCCCACTATTTATAAATAGCACTCGTAGATTGGCCTTCCAAATCATTCTCTTTCATACTATTCTCACCCTATTCTCATTTGTTTTGGGATGACTGTTTTTTCCAGAATTTTCTTGGTTGTAAGAAATTGGAGGCCCCTACATTAGTACAAGAAATCTAAAATGGCCACCTGTCCAAAGACAGATATTGCCACCACACTTTATGTGAAATTAGAAAAAAATTCATGGCGATCCAGTGTAGTGAAAGCAATGATCCCCTTCATCTGTTTTTCTTTGGACTGCAAATAAATATATTTCCAATTTCCAAGTTACTTTTTATTTTTCTTCAAAGCATACTTCGTTTATTTTCATAGGTGGTTCATCTTGACTTATCCTTTGAAATAACGTGTGTATATGATACTACTTACTTTTCCTGTCTAGAATCTAAATTTGATTTTCTAGCTCTTTAAGAGTACTGGTCTAAATTTTCTCAGAGACAAAACTGATGGGTCGAATGTATCCTCTGAATTAGTTCAGTTCTAGGTTAACCATGTCCAGAGAGACACAAGCTTTGTTGAAGGGTGGAGAGTAGACAAAAGTAGCTTATTGGCTTATCTATGAGAGATACTCAGAGACTTCTCTTTCCCTTATTCAACTTCTATATTTTTATTAAAGATTTACTAGGTAAATTTATTAAGCACTATTTATTAACATGCTAAAGGTTTTCTGTCAAATGCTTACATGGAGTTGGAGAGAAAAAATATATAAATAAAATCACACCTGGCAATTGTCAGTGGAGGATTTTTGGTCAGCTGTGAAAGATGTGACTATTGTAAAGACATGGAAAATTATTAATACATTAAATGTAAGAGAGGTTCAAAGACCCAGAATTCAGGTATAGTTTAAAGCCTTATTTTGTGTATCTTGATCTGATTCAAAGGAATTATTCTAATGGTTATTTGGGTAGGCACCACGAAAATTGGTGCAAAAGGTAAATTTTCTTTCTAGATTTACTGGAGTTGTCAGCATACAAGGTTCTAATTTTGTCACACACTGACTCTACAATTTAAATTAAGATGTTCTTATTAGACTTAGAGAAAAAAGAATGGCTTTTCAGTAATTTACCAAATTGGAACACATAAAAATTACATGGTTTTGGTAGTAAATGAAGATTTCTAGGTCCCATTCTAAAACACCAATCACAAAAGGGTCTGAGAATGGTGCCCCAAAATGTCTATTTAAAAAAAAAATTTTATCCAGATGATTTGAAGCAGCAGTGATGGTTACTCCATTTAGAAAACTGAGCTTGCTGCTCTCTCAGCTTTGACAAAGTAAGAAGTTAACATTCTAAGAAGCCTTTCTCCATGGGCTGCTCTGCCTCAAATGGAATTTAAGACTGCCATACTGAGTAAAACCAGACTTCCCTTGGGATAGATTAACACATCTGCTATTATTTTCTCCTGAGAGGCTAATATGAGGGATTTCTCTTCTTCTACATGTTAAATCTTACTTCAGCTAGGGATCAATCATTCAACCATAATCCTTGGACTCTTAATAGTATTTTCATTTTACTATTTTTTGTGTTGTATCTTTATACCATCTAAAATTTCTATTCTACTCCAAAATTCCACTCCTTAGTTTTGAGTCTAGAAATAAGATATAGCTCTATTTTTATCCATATAAGATCTTATTCTTGTCATATTCTCTAATAGTCAGTCTCAGATATACAATTTTCTTATATTTCTTGCAGATAATTATAGTTTAGATATTGAGTTTTAGAAATTAGTTTACTTTTTATAATTTCCCCATTAATTTTATTTCATTGAACAAAATTGACATACATTCAGTTCTCTATATTTTTATTTAACAATTAAAATATGCATATGCTGGGCTAGAACAGTGGGGCGTCTGCCTTGCACGTGCTAACCTAGGACAGATCGCGGTTCAATCCCCCAGCATCCCATATGGTCCTTCAAGCCAGAAGTAATTCCTGAGCATCATCAGGTACGGCCCCCAAAACAACAACAACAAAAAAACGAAAGCCCAAAATAAATAAATAAAATAAAACATGCAATGAATTAGTGAGCTAAATACTGATATCACTAATGTCCGCATCATTTTCATCACTCTAGATACTACTATTTTTCTCTTAGATTTCCATGCATAGCTTGCCTATTTCTTGAGCCCTTTGTTTTCAGATGCAATATCTGAATTTAGCACAAAATAAATGATTCAAGGTTAAGATGTTGGTAAGCACCAGAACCAGATTTTAAATCTTCTCTGACTTTGGAGCCCAAGGTCTTAACCACAAAGATATACTTCCTCCAACATTTATTACTGTTGCTCTACAGTCTGGATTCAAGATTTATAAGGCAACTTAGAGTCAGGGTTACCAAATTATTCACAAAAGGGGAATTATAGTAGACTTGTTCCTTTGCAATCATGGCCCATACAATACTAGATTCTGTGTTTTTATCTACTTACGTTTACTGCCTGACTACAACTCTATTTAAGTTCTGGTCAGAGAAAGCTAGAATAGTTTACAATACTGAAAGCAGGGATAAAAGAACTATTTAGTGATATGCTGTTATGTTTTTGGAAAATAACAATAGACAAAGAAAACAAACAAATCATCAAAAACTCCAGTTCACATGGCCATCAGAATACACTAGATTTATGTAAAGAAAAACTACGGTAGTTAATAAAATAATTGGCATTTTTGAATCACAAATAGGTACATTTACATTCATATATGTATATATATTTTACATTTAAATATGATATACAAATACATATATATTTATATTACATATTTATATATAGTATATAAATATATAAAACTATGTGAATATAAATATGTGTTTATAATAATACATGATATATTAAAATAAATATTATATTTATTTATACTTACATATATATTTACATATACATATATATGTATATATGCTATTTTTGATATATCTTATGAATATTGTTCAGTATTCTAGCATATTCATTCTGAAATGACTTTTATCACTGACAGAGCTGCATTTCTGAATCTTTTGTTATACTTCCTGTCTGTCTATGGTCACTCCTAATTACCTGAAGTTTGCAAACAATAATAGCAGTAGCAACAATTAAGATGTTTTGAAAGTTGACTTCGCAACAATTCTTTATATCATTAAATTTCTTCCTAAAATAAGTTTGAATAAAACCTTGAAGTTATCTCCATTTTATACATTCAGATCCCGAGGCTTAAAGAGAACTAGTCAATGTTCCTAGCAAATGGGAAAAATGGAATTCAAATAAGAGTCTCTGAGTTAGAACCTGCAATTGTAACTACTACTCCCTAAATTCCAATCATTCTTTTTAAACTGCTCCACATTTCTATGTTTGAGCCTATGCCTTCACTAGTTTTCTTCTCATTCTTCAAACTCAACTTCAGAGCAGAGCAGAGGTAAGGTGTTTGGTTGCACATGGCTGACCCAGATTAGATCTCCAGCATCACATAAGGTTCCCATGTCCACTAATTGTGATACTGGAGCATTGAGCCAAGATTAAGAACTGAATACCTCCTGGTGTGGCCATAAAACAAGAACAAATAATGAAACAAAACAACAAAATAACTTTGTCTACCTTTCACTGAGACTCATAAATATCGTATGTTTATATTATTATTATTATATTATTATAGAATTATTTCTATAAATAGTATATTATATCATATAATAAAATGTATGCTTTCTAAAGTTCCATGTTTCTCATACCATGTAAAATGATATATATAGTTATTTGTGCATGAATATTTATATTTTAATATCTAGTATACTATAGTATGTGATATATTTCATTTTACATATATATGCAATATATAAGATGAAGATGAAAGCAATGAAAGCAATGTATGCAAATGTTATATATCATTTAAATTAACTCAATGTGAACTAGCAAAGTTATTCACAATTGGATTTCAGGTATCCAATGTTTCACATTTTGTTCATAAATAATTAGTGTTTATTATATAAGTGTTATAGAATAAACAAAATGATCATGATCTACCTAATTCACAGTCCTTTCAAATATTACTAGTTGATGCAATAATGTCCTTTTAGTGCTTTATTTTCCATACAACATCACCCATTGTCATTAGTTGTCATCTCTCTTTTAAACTCATCTAGTCTTGGAAAGTTTTTCACCAATTTTTTTTTCTCTCCCTCATTTGACACATTTTGAATATATGTCAGTTACACTGTAGAATAGCTGATTACTTTGATGTTTTTTCTAAATTTTCTTCATGACTTGATTCAAATTATGGAATTTTCTCAAGAATATCACAGAAGTTATATTGCATACTTCTCAGTATATCACATCTAGAGGTAGGCATGAATGTTTGTTTAATTTTTATACATATTTCTGGTGATGAAATTCCTATAGAGTGGTTTTTTCTCTTCACTTTATTAGGTAATTAATGATTTGTGGGTTATTTGTATTATGTTTATGAAAATATGTTTTCTAATCCTGGTTTCTAATCTAGTCCTTTCTTTTAGGGGGATCATACCTGGTGGTGCTTAGGAGCTACTCTTTGTGCTTTGGAGTCATTACTATAATGCTCGGGGACCATATATTATTAGGCAGCACAACTGGTTCTCCCACATGCAAAATTTGTACTCATCTTTGAGCTACCTTTTAGCTCTGAATATTTTTTCATACTATTTTTAATATAATTTTAATTTTAATCAAGTGGCTTACATATCGTTGACAATAATATTTTAGGTACATATTAACATAAAATCAGGGAAATTCCCATCACCAAAATGTCCTCCCTCCACCTCCGTTCCCATCCTACTTCCCATATCCTCTTCCCTCACCCGAGGGCTGCTAGAGTAAGTGGTCCCCTCTGTGCCTAGCTTACTACTTAGTGGTCTTACACCTGTTTGGTCTTGGCACCTCCCTTATTCCCACCTCCCCTAATTGGGAGGCGGGACTAGATAGTTCAAATTATGTGGTTTTGTTTGAAGAAGAGTAAAGTAATAACCTGGAGAAAAAAAAAAGAATAAAAGGATCAAATACTCCGGAAGTGGGCATAGTCCTTCTAGAGGCTTTCATCCTTGGTTTGAGAGAAGAACAGGAAAAAGAAGGTGAAACACCACAACAGTACATAAAGAACTGTCCAATAAAATATCCAGTGAGCATTCCAAAAAAAAAAAAAAAAGGATAAGCACCATATAAAGCCATGATATTGAGATAAAAAATGTGGCAGAGCACATAAGAAAAGAAGAAAATAAATAAATAAATATAAATAGAGACATCCACTTCAATAGCCAAACCACAACAATGAAATCAACCAAAAATAGGTAAGTAAATAATAATAATAAATTGTTTTGTGCTTTTTTTTCCCCCTCCTAAAGATGCACAGTAAATATTGGGGTCATTCGGAAAGGAATTTCCTTTGCCTAAGAGATACAGGTTTTCTCTACCCTTGAAGTATATTGTCATGGGATTAACTATAGACTCCTTTCAGGTCTATTTCCTCTTCCCTTGGTGCTTTTTTGGTGTATGGAAGACTTCTGTTCCATCCTGGGTGATAAAATCAGACTTCTGTATCTAGAGGTTTCGGTATCTGCACGAGTCAAGGAGTTGAACTTATGATTATGTCTTTCTTTGTGGTTCTAGAAGTTCTGTTCCCTCAGTGTCGTTTTAATCCGTCTTCTGTGGTTGGTGGTCCTGGTCTCTGCTCTGATCCTAGGAAGGGGCCTGGGATAGCGTCTTTCGTTATGTTTCCAGAAGTCCCCTTCCATTGCAATAGTCTCAGACATACCTCTGGAACTAGGGATCATAGTTGTTATGCAGGTCGTAGCTCACGCCCTAGACTAGGGCTTCTTATTGGTCCCAGGATACATATAGTCTGGCCATGGTTCTGTCAGCCAATCATCTGTAAATCACGATCTTGGCATTTGGATAGACCAAAAGGTGACAAGTCTTCTGATTTTGTCTTATCGTTAGCTGGTGAGGTAGGATAACTTGCTCTTAGGTCAAATTGTTCCCATTTTTCTCATTGTCAGGGTATCACATTAGGGCTGGCACTTGTTGGTGTCTGAGCACTATTAAGGATGTCCCGGTTGGGATTTGTTTCCTGTGGCTGTTGTGAAGAAGTAGTGTCATTTCTATGTCTGTGATCCAGGGTTCAAGGCTGGACGGTTGGTGTCTAATCACCTGGGGTCTAAGTTGGATCCACGTGACATATCTTCAAGGTGGAAGATACCCCTGTATTGTAAACAAGTATGAGTTCTTATCCCTAATAAATTAGAGCTCATTTTCATACATAAGATTCCCCCCTTTTTTAGTGTGCCTTTGCAGGGAGAAATGGTGCTACATTATATTGCCGATGGAAAACAGAAACAGGTCACACACTCAAAAAAGATAAAAATAGAAATAAAAATATATGTGCTCATGTATATATATATATGACAAGAAAAAAGATTTTTAAGAAATGAAGTAAAAATTAATTAAAGGAACAAGGTGATGTAAGGAAGTATCTTGCATTTGGGGAAAAGCAGGTAAAGAGGTAGTGTAATACAGCTCTTACACTTATGATGGTAGTATAGGTTTCCCCATTGTCTTTTGAGATTTTCTTGTGGTGTGTGGGTTCATCTCCCAACCTGACCTTCTTGAGATTGGCAAAAGATTTGCGGCAGGGAGGACTTGGGAAGAGTTCATGCATTGGGGGATACTTGTAGAGCTAAGTCCAGTTTCAAGTAACAGTCCACGTTAGGAAGGGTTGATAAGGAAGGAGTACACGCAGCAAGAGTCAGCAGGGGAGTTGGTTGCCTTTTCTTGTAGAGAGCAGGGTAAGGGTTTGACTGGTTGGCCCTTTACTTGGATGATGGGTACTGGTTCGCTGGGGTAGGAGGTCATTCTTGATGCCTAATAGATTAGGAACTGAGGGTAAAAAGTTTTAATAAGGTGGGGAATCTGGATGGGATTGAGGGTGAAGGGATAGTCAGATTTTCAAAGGGGGGACAGGGGAAAGTATACGGAAGTGGCAGGAAAGAAAGAGAAAATAAATTAAAAAGAAAAGGAGAGAAAAAATAAAAAGAAAAAAACAGTAGTGAAAAGAGTAGAGAAAAGAGTGAGGGAATGCTAATTTGTTTGAATGTGTTCGTTGAGTAGGGCCTGTAGTATAAGTCTGTAGGTCACAGTTGCTGCTTCGGTGGTCTGGGTGGTCACATGCTTCAAGTCCTAAGTAAAATTGAATCAATTATCATCATTGCAATCCGATGTTTTGCTAATACCATTAATCCTTGCATATTTATCAGACACATTTTACTGTAAGGATTTTCATTTTATTCAGTAATTTATAGTTCAGAAAGGTTCTTTTTTGGTTTTGGGGTTACACTTGGCAGTGCTCAGGGGTCACTCCTGGCTCAACACTCAGAAATTGCTCCTAGCAGGCTCAGGGGACCATATGGGATGCCGGGATGAACCACCGACCTCCTCCATGCAAGGCAAACGCCTTACCTCCATGCTATCTCTCCAGCCCCTCATAAAGACATTTTTGAAACTCAGAAAATAATCTTTATGTTTAGCCACCTCAGTGCCATCCAAGATTGTGAGTCCTTACACTTTCTATTGATTAACTGTGGGTTTTTTTTGTTATTTATAAAAAAGGCATTTTATGAGTCAATAAGATTTTGATCTTCAGATATATGATGTTAGAACTATATCAGGGAACTAGTTTCTACTGTTTCTTTTCCACATCTTTCCAATGACATCATCATATTAGTCAGTTAAAATAGTCGAAAAGTCAGCTATTCGACAGAAATTGTAGTACCTCATGAATATATTACCTTCTACCTCCAGAAATGCTTTAACATTTTCCAGCACATTGCTAAATGTATCCAAACTCAAAATACTAATTTTACTCTAGCTAAGTCAGAATCCAGGATTAGAGCTGGTCTAGATTTCTGTGAAATCTTTGCTACCATACATTGATCTCTTGTTTTGAACATAAACTTAAGAAACATAATGGCAGAATTAATGGGAGATAAGCAATAGTAGATAATAAATTTCCCTTCCTTCCAAATATATAAAAGAAGCACCACAACCCTAGAGTCATCAGCAAAAGAGGTCACTTCTTTTCTATTAGCTTGTTTCAGAGGGGTGTGTGCCTGAAGCTGAAGGGGTTCCATTCAGAATGGGCAAATACAATTACCCAAATTCACTGTATATTCTATAGCTTGTAAATTCAATAGCTATATTTTAGGTTCACTGATTCCTTTGCTCCTCTAGCTCACACCATGTCTTTGTCTCACTACAGTTCATCAAAGACAGCTGCCCCAGATAGCAGGTTAAAAATGCATGGGTGGATTTGTTCTGGAAGTGTGGTCTCTATCAAATTCTTATTTAAAACAAGTGTTGTCCATCTGGAACAGTTATTTATCTCAGATTGATAAGCAAGCCTAAGTTTGTTTTCAGCAGCTCTGAATTTGCTTTGACCCAATAATGTTGATACTACCAACCTGGACTCAAATATGATCACATGCTCTTACTGAAAGAAGTAGGCAGCAGGCTAAGATTTCTCTAATGTAATAGTACTTGAATGTACTATCCAGCTTGAAATGTAATAACATTTGAAAGGTTTTCTCTAATACTGTGAGGAGGTTGTAGCATTATTGAACAGTTGCAATTTTAAGTGCTGTGCCATTCACAGAAAGATAACCAGAAACATGGAAGCTTTATATACATTTCAAAATCCATAAGAGGACTGTGCTTTCCTTTTACAAAGGAAAAGAGAAATTAGCAAGCATATATCTAAATATTGAGCTTTCTCTCTTTGTTTTTATATATATTCATATTTTAGAGTAATTTATAAATATTTATTTAAATAGGTAGCATTTTATAAATATTCAAGTTGCATTATTTTTGTAGAACTATTTTCTTATATGTCTGATGGCTACAAATAGAAGATATTAAAGGCTGACACCTGCTATTAAGTTGGAAATTTTGATGAGGTTCAAAGATGGATTTCCATGACCTGGAAAAATAAATCAAGGTCACTGCTTGACTCATGCAAAGTCTTTTCAGCCATTTATATTACAATGTAATTATAGCAAACTGATGTACAATTTTGGAAGAGCTGTAACCTAGTCACATTGATACATATGCATTGTATGATGAATAAATGAAGAGAAAATATGCTTAGAAAAAGTGCTTATGTTCTTCATTGTAAGTCCCACACAGTATTCCTAAAAATTACGTTTTTATCCTTCAAGTGATATTTATGTTTTCCTAAATTAGCACCAATCTGTTAATAGACATCTGTAGTAGTAGCAGTAGCAGCAGAAATATTAGCATTTGTAGTTGTATTTAAGACATAGTTCTATTTTATCTAATCTTATAAATAGATGCTATTACACAACTTAAACACTGTTATACTACTGAAACTAAAATTTATTAGCATGTGTTGGAGAAATATAAATCTGACTTGTATATTGAGTTGTCCCATGTTACAGTTACTAACGTAAATTTCTTGAGAAGGCATGTATCATAATATTTCAGAGATTTCTTAAAATTTATTTAAGTTTATAATCAGTCATATTATATTGTATTTTAGGTTCATATGAAGAAGTGATAATATAACATGACAAAGAGAACTTTACATGCAATGATGCTTATAAGGAAACAAAATTATTGTTTATGGTATTTTTGTCTTGGTATAATAAGAAAAGGGTTGATTTACAAGTAACTGCCTGAATTATCAAAGAGTATCATCAAAATTTTATTGATTAAAAACCCTTTCCTTGGCCAGAGAAATAGCACAACAAATAGGGGTTTGCCCTGCACAAGGCCAACCCAGGTTTGGTTCCCAGTACCCCAAATAGTCCCCCGATCCTGCCACAGTTATTTTTGAGTGTAGAGCCAGGAGTAGCCCCTGACACTATCAAATGTGCCCCTACAAAAAAAACCCTTTTCTTGGTAAGGATAAATAAGAATATATGAGGTAAAGAGGTTTGAAAGTATCCTTTGATAAACAAAAAGGAAAATAGAAGATACAGATACATTTTTTTCTGATTTCAGAAATTTTAGTGCATCATTGTACTTATCTTAGTTAATAACTAAATGAAATGTTTAAGAAGAGAATATATATATTTAATTCTGATAGACCAAATTTTTTAGTGTACAATGTAAAACATTTGACTGCAAAGTTTCACTACTTTTTAAAATAATCACTCTTTCCAATAAAATTAATCTGATAAATCTTTCCAAGATAGTTTTATTCTACATGCCTTTGGACTATAGCTCACATTTTGCATAATTTATTAACAAATATATAGTTTATTTTTAGTTGATTAGTATTAAATAATTATCTTTTTTAATTAAATAATTTTTATTTTTACCAAAGTGAATTACAAATCTTTCACAGTAATATTTAGGTACATAGTGACATTGAATCAGGGGCATTCCTACCACCAGTGTTGTCCTCCCTCCACCCCTGTTCCCAGCATGCATCCCGTATCCCCTCATTTGACCCCCCCCCCCCAGGCTACTAGTATAAGTGGTCTCCTCTGTGTCCAGCTTGTTGTAGATTGGGTTTTGGTTCTGTTGTCATTAGCTTTGGATTTGGTGTTTAAGTATGATCATTTTTTTATTTCTACTCAATGTTCATACGCCTGTTTGGTCTTGGTACCCTCCATTATTTCCCCCTCAATTTGTGAGGCAGAACAAGATGGTGCAAGTTATGTGGTTCTGTTTGGAGGGAAGAAAAAAAAAGGAATAAAAAAAGTGGGGTAAAATCAAACAAGAAAGCAATAGAAGGAGTCCTTCTAGAGGCTATAAAAATCAATTTAAGAAAAGAAAGGGAAAAAGGAAGAAAAACATAAAAGCCATACCCCTCAAAAAAAATCAAACAAAAGAACCTGAAAAGAACCACAGCAATAAAGACAACCAAACAATAACTACGGTCCTGAAATAATAAAAAAAAAGCACAAATAAAAAGAAAAGCAACAATAACAACAACAACAACAAATTAATTTGTGCTTTTTTTTTTTTTTTTTTGCATAGGCACAGTAAATATTGGGGAGATTAGAAAGGAGATTAATCCCCTTGGCCTAAGAGTTAAAAGTTTTCTCCTCTTGCAGCATACAGTCATGGGAATAACTATAGGCTCTGCACATGCTCTTTTTTTCTTCCCTAGGTCTTTTTGTGCTGTCTGGAAACTTTCCACTCAGTCGTGGATGATAAAATCAGGCCTCTGTAACTAGTGATCTTGGTATTTGCACAGGTCTTAGGATGGAGACTAGAGTGAAGTCTTTATGTCTCTAGAAGTCCTTAGTATTACAGAATTATCTATACAGTCAGCCAGCCATGTATCAATTCATATAATTTTCTTTCATACTACAGTATAGTACTTGGGCTACTCTGGCCTTTTCTTTCTTTTTTTTTATCAGATAAAATTCCGGGGTAGTCTTTTTACTCTGAAACAATTTCAGAAAAGCACTTCATTGAAATAATCTTCTTAGGGATCCATTTGTAAGGGCATTTTTAATGAAAAAATTCCATTAAATTTCCAAAGTAAATTACCTGAATATTTCAAAATATGTTGGTTTTTAATATTATTTATGAATATTATATTCCACAGAAACCAGTTCATTTTTATGAAGCTGGGTAATCAAGCCTAGAAGTTATGAAAATAGAAAAGCAATCTATCTTTTATTTTCCTCTGATTACATTTGATATTATGCCAACCTTAATTAAGTCCATAATTCCAAATTCATTTTTATTCTCAAAAATAATGCTGCACTGTAAATCATAAAGACTATCTAGTCATACTTGGCTGGCTAAAAATATAACTTATTTTCTCAAAAAAATTCATAATGCAGTGGATACCATATTAAATACTGGAATAGAACAGATGCATAAAAAGTGAATGAAAAATGAATTCTGATATCTATAAATATTTACATTTGAAGAATGTATAATATAGGGTGTCCTAAAGTTTGACTGAAAGGAGCATTCATCTTCAAGTAAGTGGGAAAGGGGGCATAAGAACATATTTAAAACATTGAAGAGCTTGAAAAACTAAATCACATCAGATGCTGCCGAGTAGCATAAATAGGATTGTATCTCCATGCATTTTCAGTAGTTAATATGCAGATAAAGCACTTTTGTGGAATTAGTTTGGCTCCTGTTCAGCTCCCAGCAATATCAATATTAAATCTCTAGTACAGTTGAATAAGTAGGGGATTAACATATTTCCAGATTCATTTTATTATGTACCATAATGGTTGATTTCTTTTTTTTTTTTTTTTTTTTTTTTTTTTTTTTGGTTTTTTGGGCCACACCCGGTAACGCTCAGGGGTTACTCCTGGCTATGCGCTCAGAAGTCGCTCCTGGCTTGGGGGACCATATGGGACGCCGGGGGATCGAACCGCGGTCCGTCTCCTAGGCTAGCGCAGGTAAGGCAGGCACCTTACCTCCAGCGCCACCGCCCGGCCCCAATGGTTGATTTCTTGTACTGAAAAGACAACATCACAGATTTCACTTTAAAAGTGAGAAATTTTAGATATTTTAAGTGCAAAAATAAAGAAGCTCTAAGAAAATTTAAAAGGGAAAAAAAGGATTCATTTCTGGTATCACTTTGGCATGACTAGAAGTGAATATTTTGCACAAATGACATTTTCTGTATACAGATGATGAATATTAGCCTTGCTATTAACTTACTAAAAATTCAAGTTCAGGATTTCAATCCTCAGCCCCAACAAAATAATCAAATTAAAAATTATGTATCACATAAAAATGTTATTATGTTGCTCTCTCATAGTCACACTTTCTTATAAGGTAAGTAGATATAACAAAAATAAAACCTGTAGTTTCTAGCTATACTATTTTCTGTGGTGAGTTTTAATTATTCTTTGCAATTTTCCTCTTAAAATTTGGCATAATATACATAAAAATTAGAATATCTGCCACTATTCTTGTGGATTCTGCCAGAAAGAGCCATCAATATGAAAGGGGGAGGGTGGGGAATAGCACTGCCTTTCATAGATCACCCTTCAACCATCATAGTGACAAAATAATTGTAGGACCAGTAATATTAGTCAGACCACATGGGCACAGGACACCAAATCTGTGACAGAAGTAAATGTGCTATTAAGAAAGTAGCCAAGTAAGGGCATGCTGTTCTGACACTCCAAGTGCTGCCTATGAATATAGAATGCCTTCTTTGAGTGAATGTCAGGGCACAGTGATTACCATAATTAAAACATACATGTATGGCACATTTGTAACTGTTTAAAGTTCCAGCAAGTAAAGATTAGTCACAATGGGAAATCTGCCACAGTGACCATGGCCTAACAACAGTGCCAAGTTCAGGTATAATAAATAGGTAATACTCATCTGAAGAATACACAGTTCTAAACTTGAGGTTTCTGTTTGTCTCTTGGAAGCATGCTACCAGAATCTATTATTCATGTTATGGTTTTAAAAAAAATAAAGACATTGGCTTCAACCAATCCTTTTTTTATTTTTATTTATTTTTTTTTACCGGCAGCAGAGACAGAGGAGCTTTGGGTCTTATGTTTTATAGGGAAGCCAGAAAACATTTCTCCCTCTGTGAGAGCCTAGCAATAAAATAGTCTAGAAAGTCTCATTAATTATGTTGTATTGAAGGCTGAATTGACGAGTACCATTCAGTTAGTGCCTGGGTCTTCTCTGAATTTACAAATGTATTAAGCCCATAAATGGCTATATGGCGCTTATAGGTACTCTTAATTTAAAAGACTTATATATACATATATATTTATATTAACACTTGGTTGTTTATTTAAGAAAGGAAATCCACTATGTATTTTAACATTTTGAATGTTAAAATGAGGGCAAAATTTTACTTCAGCATCACAGGAATTTTCTTAGACAAGAAAGGACATTTCTAAACTGCTACATAGTTTAATACCCTAGTTGGACATGCAAATTTATATGCAAATGCCCATATTTCTGGTCCTCAAGGGAATACTTCCGTAATATGTCCCACACAATTTCTTAGAGAATATTCTGGGATTGGGTACCATTTGCATACTGTGACATTCCACATACTGACACATATTGCACTACTAAATATCTGAAAGAACTGCACTTCAAGAAATGCTAGATGGCAACTTCTTCTAAAGAAGCACAATAATGACTAAATCTTATCTAAGTTGAAATATTGTTTTTCCCACACAATTTTCATCAGATGGTGACAAATTTTTTTAAAGTTCTACCACTAATGAATTTCAGTACTGTTAGGATTAAATGAGATAGTCCCCCCTGAAGATTAAAGTATACAATTTCAATTAACGGACATTTGTACAAGGGCATAGGAGAAACATGATCAGACTTTCAATGTCTTTATAACCTCTTTTGTCCCTCACTATAATGAAGAGAAATTGAATTGCTTATTCTTATCTTAAATAAAGGATATAAATCAGTCAGTATTAGTGATTCCTAAAGCAATTGCATTATCAAAAATTTCAGAGAACACTGGTTGTTCTAGAACCAAAATATATAAAATATAAATTTATTGAGAATCTTTGGGAAATATTTACATGTTATGAGGACATGTTTACATGTTATTCACTATTATGTTATTACTTTATAGAAGTGTTTGCATTCTAGGCTGAAGATATAGCTGATAAGTGTGAAATACATTCCTATTGTTGTAGATGGGATGAGTAGTAGGGAAGGGGTGGATGGCAATGAGTTGTTCTGATGTAACAAAAATCTCAACGTGGACTAAAAAATCCACTGTGTCTGCAACCCCAAAACAGCTCCAAAATATGTGTAATAGAGCCTCATAGGCATGCAGAAATGAAGGTCAGATATTTAGTTTTTGTTTTGAGACACACTCAAAAAATCTCAGAGAATACTCCTGGTTCTACCCTCGGGAATCATGCCTAATAGTGTTCACAAGACTATATGGGATGTTAGGACTTAAATCAGGTCAGTTCCCTACTCACTGTATTATTTCTCCAGTCTCAGAAAGCCAGATAAAATTTTAACTGTGCTAGCTCATGTTAGGCCACATAGGAGAAACATTATCAAGAAAGTTCTCACAACAAAAGTTTGTGTTAAGAACATGAAAGAAGACCACCAAGAGTTCCAAGAAACTCTTCCCATTGACATCACCCTCACAACATATTCTTATCTACTTCAAAACTGCCAACTGTGGGTGGTTTTGGAAAATTTTAAACTAACTTTGCAGTGGCAAGTTGTGTACATCCACCCTACGGTCACTCACGTTTCACTTGAGACACGCATGTTCGGTTCTTTCTTTTCTGCAATAGCATGCATTCCCTCTCTTTATCTCCCATCATATTTCTTATTTCATTCTTCAGTTCTTTAAAATTATTTTGTACACTTATTAATAATGATCCTTAAATTTAAGTAGAGGTTTTCTTTTTCTGCAAAGAACAATTCCTCACTCCAGTCTGAGATGATGCCGTGCAATACCACAGAGCATTGAGGCAAGTTCTAGCACTGTAAAAGTCAAATGGAACTTTAAGCATAGTTTGTTGTCTGCTTAGTGAGTCAGGTGGGACCTTAGCATCCACATTGTATTAATGATGCTAATGACTAACTTGCCCAGTCTTCCTCCTCCCAGGCACTTTACCAGGTGAGGTGAAGTCTAACAGGAAGGCAGGAGCACTCCTTCCTCATCTTTTCAGGCTCTACATGCCCTACAGTAATCTGCTTCAGCAAAGTCATAGATAGCACTGGTTAGATAGAAGTCTCTTAATTAGATCGTTGGTACTTCTTTGTCCCCAGTGATCTCTACTGGGTGTGGCTCTTTGTCTCATTCTCAACACTTTCAGTAAGACTGCCAGGCTTCAGCACTGAACCACCAGGCTTGAACGACTAGAAATGCTTCTCCTCATCAAAATTAGCAGCACATACATACAAAATAGTCTCTTCTCTCTCTACTAGGTCGTAGTAATTTCAGATTGTGGTCAGGATGCTTGTAACTACAATAATTTCCTTTGGCATTAGAGCCACTAACTGGCTACTTCAACCAGTTGTGAAGATACTGCCTTTTATTTTTTTTTCTGTATTCAGATTCAATTCTCATTTAATAATTAGCTTCTTTTTATGTACATTTCTTTTCGATTGTTGTTTTTGGGCCACACCCTGTGAGGCTGAGAGTTTACTCCTGACTCTGCACTCAGAAATTGTTCCTGGCTTGGGAGACCATATGGAACACCATGGAATTGGACCAGGGTCAGTACTAGGTCAGTCGCTTGTAAGGCAAATGCCTACCACTGAGCAACCTTTCAGGCCCCTAAATGTACATTTTTAATATAGGTTCAATATTAATAGTAGATATATTTAGTAGATAAATAAATAATAATATATAAAATAAAATGAATAATAAAATAACTAAATAATAGAAAATTATCAATTGTAGATAAATTAATGATGACTATGTCTGGCTGATAATAACTTTACATTTTCCTTCAAAATAGTAACCAACTTTCTCTTTTTTCTTTCCTTTTCTTTTCAAACAGAACCACATAACTTGAATCATCTTGTTCTGCATCATAAATTGAGGGGGAAAATGGATAAAACCAGGACCAAATATTCATATCATCATTAAGTAGAAATAAAAAATGGTCAGACTTAAACACCAAACCCAAAGTCAATGACAAAAGAATTAATACCCAATCTACAACAAGTTATACACAAAGGGGACCAGAAGAGACTAGCAGTTCGGGGGAGATATAGGATGCATGCTGGGAACAGGGATGAAGGGAGGACAATACTGGTGGTAGGAATGGCCCTGATTCATTATCACTATGTACATTAAATATTACTGGGAAAGACTCGTAATTCACTTTGTTCAAAATAAAAATTTAAACAAAAAAGTAATCACTTTGCACTTTTAATGTACCTAAGATTCAAATGGGTAGTTTGTTAAAGAATCCTAACCCAGCCTTTGCCTCTAGAATTTCTGAACTATATAAATTATTTAGAGCTCTTAAATATCACTTACTAAAAAAGTCACAAATGTAATGCTGGCATAAATAAAATACTTGGTATAAGAGATGTAGTGATGTAATATCATGGGCTGTCAAACTAAAGATATAAGATTAAATTGCCAGTCCTGCCCCCTTAATAAATGAAATGTTACGTAATTTACTTAAGCTTTAATTTAGGTTGTAAAATAATTTTCATCACAGTATTATTTTTAAGTTAATTATGAGGATTATATGTATCAATCATAACATTACTTAGTATAGTCCCTGGCACATAGTATGTTCTCTACTTAGGTTAAGATTTTTAGATAAAGGTGGAGGCGGAAAGATAGCACAATGGTAAGGTGTTTTGCCTTGTCCACAGCCGAACCAGGATGGATGGTGGTTCAAAACCTGGTATCACATATGGTCCCCATGCCTGCCAGAAGTGATTTCTGAGCACAGAGCCAGGAGTACCCCCTAAATGCCACCGGGTGTGACCCAAAAGCCAAAAAAAAAAGATTTTTAACTGTTTTGAGAAATGAATATAAAGTAGTTTGGGAGAAAGGAGAGGTAGATGGGGTTAAATGGATCATTCATCATGTCCATGGACAGTCATAGATGTCCAAAAATGGACATCTATGTTACAGTTCACAGCAGCCCTTTGAGGAACCTCTTAGAATTGTCCAAATATTTATATTTGTTTTTTGGGCCACACCTGATGATGCTCAGGGGTAACTCCTGGCTAAACGCTCAGAAATCGCTCCTGGCATAAGGGACCATATGGGACCCCCAGGATTGAACCCAGGTCCGTCCTGGGCTGGCCGTGTGCAAGGCAAATGCCTACTGCTGTGCTGTAGCTCCGGTCTCTGAATTTGTATTTTTATAGTAATTCAGCTATTTATAAATTAAATTGCTTATAGCTGATCTAAAATTCTTTGTTTCTATTTATCTTGCCATGTTAGTATAAGGTACTATTTTAGTTTTGTAAAACTTATAATTTATAAGTAACTCAGTTTGATGAAAAGAAATTTGGAGATTTATGATGATTGGATAAATATTTAACCTAATAATATTTGGCTTATAAAATTTTAGTTTAAGTATTGCTTTAAAGATAATTAGAATTTCTAAGGAATAGCTTTATATTTTTTTAAATTTTTATTGTAACCAAAGTGCATTACAAATCCTTCATTGCATCATTTATGGTACATAGTGACAATGAATGAGGGGCATTCCCACCACCAGTGCTGTCCTCCCTCCAGCCCTGTTCCCAGTATGCATCCCATATCTCCCTCCATTACCCACCCAGAATGCTAGTGCAACTGGTCTCCACTTTACAGCTTGTTGTAGATTGAGCATCCATTCTACCATTATTGAAGATAAAAAGGATAAGAAAAAAGGAAAAAAAAATTGGTAACAACTACCGAAGAAAGAAAGACGAGAAAAAAAAAGAAAGAAAAATGGAAGATAAAAGAAAAAAGATGCACCAGCAAAGAAAAATTAAAAAAAAAAAACACTAAATAATAACCACAAGAGTGAAAAAGAAAGAGAAAAGTGGAAGAAAAAAAGAGAAGTAAAATAAAGTCAAAAACTAATAAATCAAAACAAAACAAGAAAAAAAGGGGTGCTGGAGTGGCAGGGTTTGGCGTTCCCCCTACTTTTTTTTTATTTTTTATTTTTTTTAATTTATTTAAACACCTTAATTACATACATGATTGTGTTTGGGTTTCAGTCATGTAAAGAACACCACCCATCACCAGTGCAACATTCCCATCACCAATGTCCCAAGTCTCCCTTCGCCCCACCCGACCCCCGCCTGTACTCTAGACAGGCTCTCCATTTTCCTCATACATTCTCATTTTATTTTTATCCACTTTTTTTAGGAACAAAGCAAAAAGTAAATGATAACATTCTCTTTGACTATACTAAACCCTTAAAGTATAAATTAAGAGACCAGTCATTAACTGCTAGTAACTTTTCTGGTAGATAATGGATTAAAAATAATTTTTATTTTTATTAAAAAATTAAACAGTTATAATTGATGTAACTGAGACTATATGACAAGTCTAAACTTATTGACTGTCTAATTAAAAGCAGTTACTTGATACCTTCATCTTGGTTTAATTTTTATGAAATAATATAATGTAATATATTCTTTTGAGGAGTCTACTATACATCAGCATTGAGTTGCAATAATACCTCAAACAGAAAATTATTTTCATAAGAGTATTTTGCAAAGACTAAATTGTGAAATCCCTGATATGCTGAGGAGTGATTTTAAAGTGGGACCCAGTGCTGTGTCTGCACTTGGGCTGAGCAGACCAGCTGTGCTAGTTGTTCTGTTGGAAGGAATGCCTGCTGAGAGAGTAGCCTGCATGTGTTCCTTAATTTCCCGAATTATCATATCCTTATAATCAGTTTCTGAGCCATGACGCCACTATAAAGAACAGAATACTAGGTTCCAGGAGAGTTTCTAGGAGATTTAAAGTGGAATATTTCATTTGGCCTTTTCAATCAGTATGTGTTTTTGTATGCCTGTGTATGACTTTTTACATATATGTATATACACATAGATTTTATGTTTTCCTTATTTAAGTTATGAGCCACTTATGTTAATTTATCATAATGATGTTTCAGACCCCCAGATGATCTTCAAGTAGTTAAGAAATATTATCTCACTTAAGAAATCTGAGTCAGACAAAATATATTTGAATTGTGCATTCACTGAGAGAAGGAAAAAATTCAGTGTTATATTGTATTATCCAAAGTAATGGCTACAATTTTAATCAAAAAACACCATAATATTTGTTTCTACTTCCGTCTTTAACTCTCTTTATGTGAAAGTAGATACACAAAGTAGATTTATTTATAATGTCCAATTATTTATGAAGTTCCAGTGTTCTCTAAATACTCTTAAATCACTAGCTTTCATTTCATTCCTTGCAGTTTAGCATTACATAAAGACTTTGGCAATTAATGAGAATTTGAAATTTTAAACTTGATAATAATAATGGTTATTAGAAATAATACAAATACTTTTTATAGAATATTTTGATAGGATTAAATGTGTCTTCCTTTACCCCTTTTAATTGCAATTCTTGAAATTAAAAAATAAGTTTCTATTGCTAAACTAAGTTTAAGTTAAAACTAAGATCTATTGCCAAAAAATTCAAAGTTTTCAAGCAAGTTTTATTTGGAGGATCATGCAGGTGTACAAAATGTACAAAAAAGTTCAAAAGAGACTATTCTGTTCAGAGAAATTAAGTGCTTAGATTAAGTCTGTTGGGTCTGAGGTGATGAAAGGACATTCATGTGGAAGAATCAGCAGGTCATTTTTATATGCTCTATTGAGCCAAATGCACAAACTCCCTCAAGCAAATTAATAATGTTTATTTCTTCATGTCTGAAGTGACCTTATGAATTCATTTTAAAAGTTTAACTAAATTGGTTCTAGGAATCAAGTGTGAATTGCAGTCAAGTAGTGGAATGAAGGTGTCATATGTTTGGGTGTCTAGCTTTGAGTGGACATAGTTGTGGACTGCATAGTGCTGTAAGATTCATATTCTAGGTCCAGTTCCAGCTGATCTGTTGAAGAATCAGACATCTATGTGCTCAGATCAGATTCCTTTCTAAAATTTACTGAATAAGTCCACTAAACTCAGCCATCTTTGCTAAATAAGCTAGAAAGTGAAATTATACTTTTTCTATCCAGTATTTTGTCTTCCATGCTCTTTATGTTAGGAAACGCACATCTTAAGTCAATAAAATGAATATCACAGATGCTTTGATTTTATTGATTTATTATTATTTTTTGTAGAGTGAGGATCATACAATGGGTATATTTTTGGCCCTATACTTGAGAGTCACTCCTATTGAAGCTTAGGAGACCACATGCAGTACAGTGGAAAGAACTGGGACTAGCCATGTTAAATTAAGGTGCTTAAACCTCTGCACTAGCTCTCTGGTACTTGTAATGTAATTTTCATTGTATATCTCACACTACTTTTTAAAAAAATAAAAAATAATTATAAATTGAGTTACTTAATTTTAGGAATAGATAATGAATAAAATATGGCTTAATCTTTGAAATGTTTATCAGAGAAGATTATTATCTCTTCTTTGGTATAAATCATAAAAATAAAATATCCCATATACCTCTCACTTTAAACCACCTTTTACAAAAACAAATTCTTTTAAATTACTTTCTCTTTATAATCAATCATAAGTCAATGGATAAGCAGTTCATAATAGACATAAATTTTCAGGTAAAGACTTACCAGTTTTTCTCTTTTTTAATAACATTTTATTTAAACACCTTAATTACAAACATGATTGTGGTTGGGTTTCAGTCATGTAGAGAATAACTCCCATCACCAGTGCAACATTCCCATCACCAATGTCCCAAATCTCCCTCCTACCCACCCCAACCCCCACCTGTACTCTAGACAGGCTTCCTACTCCCTCATTCATTCACATTGTTATGATAGTTCTCAGTGTAGTTATTTCTGTAACTAAACTCATCACTCTTTGTGGTGTGCTTCATAAAGTGAACTGTAACTTCCAGCCCTCCTCTCTTTTGTCTCTGAAAATTATTACAAGAATGTCTTTCATTTTTCATAAAACACATAGATGAGTGAGACCATTACGCATCTTTCTCTCTCAATAGATTTCTCAGCATAATAGATTCTATGTACATTCATGTATAGGAAAATTTCATGACTTCATCTCTCCTGACAGCTGCATAATATTCTATTATGTATATGTACCACAGTTTCTTTAGCCATTCATCTGTTGAAGGGCATCTTGGTTGATTCCAGAGTCTTGCTATGGTAAATAGTGCTGCAATGAATATAGGTGTAAGAAAGGGATTTTTGTATTGTATTTTTGTGTTTCTAGGATATATCCCTAGGAGTGATATAGCTAGATCATATTGAAGCTAAATTTTCAGTTTTTGGAGGAATCTCCATATAGCTTTCTATAAAGGTTGAACAGACAGCATTCCCACCAGCAATGGATGAGTTCCTTTCTCTACACATCCACACCAACACTGCTTGTTCCCATTCTTTGTGATGTGTGCCAATCTCTGTGGTGTGAGTGGTATCTCATAGTTGTTTTGATTTGAATCTCCCTGATAATTATGATGTGGAGCATTTTTTCATGTGCCTTTTGGCCATTTCTATTTCTTCTTTATCATAGTGCCTATCCATTTCTTCTCTGCTTTTTTTTTATGGGATTAGATGTTTTTTTCTTGTAAAGTTCTGTCAGTGCCTTGTATAATTTGAATATTCGCCCCTTATCTGATGGGTATTGGGTGAATAGTTTCTCCCACTCAGTGGGTGGGTGGCTCTTGTATCCCACTTACTACTTCCTTTGAGGTGAAGAAGCTTCTCAGCTTAGTGTATTCCCATCTGTTAGTCTCTGGTTTCACTTGTTTGGAGAGTGCAGTTTCCTTCTTGAAGATGCCTTTAGTCTCAATGTCATGGAGAGTTTTGCCTACATGTTGTTCCATATACCTTATGGTTTTAGGTATGATATCTAGGTCTTTAATCTATTTGGATTTTACCTTTGTACATGATGTTAGCTGGGGGTCTAAATTCAAATTTTTGCAAGTAGCTAGCCAGTTGTGCCAACACCACTTGTTGAAAAGGTTTTCCTTGCTCCATTTAGGAGTTCTTGCTCCTTTATCAAAAACTACGTGGTTGTATGTCTGGGGAACATTCTCTGAGAACTCAAGCCTATTCCACTAATCTGAGAGTCTGTCTTTATTCCAATACCATGTTGTTTTGATAACTATTGCTTTGTAATACAGTTAAAAGTTGAAGAAAGTAATGCCTCCCATATTCGTTTTCCCAAGGTTTGCTTTAGCTATCCGGGGTGTTTATTGTTCCAAATGAATTTCAACAATGTTTGATATACTTCTTTGAAGAATGCATGGGTATCTTTAGAGGGATCGCATTAAATCTGTACAATGCTTTGGGGAGTATTGCCATTTTAATTATGTTAATCCTGCCAAACCATGAGCATGGTATGTGTTTTCATTTCCGTGTGTTTTCTCTTATTACTTGGAGCAGGGTTTTATAGTTTTCTTTGTATAGGTTCTTCACATTTTTAGTCAAGTTGACTCCAAGATATTTGAGTTTCTGTGGTACTAATATGAATGGGGTTGTTTTCTTTCTTTTTTTTTTCAGGCCACACCCATTTGATGCTCAGGGTTTACTCCTGGCTAAGCACTCAAAAATTGCCCCTGGCTTGGGGGAACCATATGGGACGCCGGAGGATCCAACAGCTGTCCTTCCTTGGCTAGTGCTTGCAAGGCAGACACCTTGCCTCTAGTGCCACCTCACAGGCCCATGGGGTTGTTTTCTTAATGTCCATTTCTTTCCTATCATTATTGGCATATAAAAAGACCATTGATTTTTGTGTATTAATTTTGTAGTCTGCCACATTGCTATATAAATCTATTGTTTCTAGAAGCTATTTGGTAGACTCTTTGTGGTTTTCTAAGTAGAGTATCATGTCATCTGCAAACAGTGAGAGTTTGACTTCTTTCTTTCTATCTGGATTCCCTTGATATCTTTTTTTTTTTTGCCTAATTACTATAGCAAGTACTTCCAGTACTATGTTGAATAGCAGTGGTGAGAATTGATAGCCCTGTCTTGTACCAGAATTTAGAGGAAAGGCTTTTAGTTTTTCTCCATTGAGGATATTTTCCATTGGCTTGTGGTAGATGGACTTAACTATATTAAGAAATGTTTCTTTCATTCCCATCTTGCTCAGAGTTTTAATCAAGAATGGGTGTGGGACCTTATCAAATGCTTTCTCTGAGTCTATTGATATGACCATGTGATTTTTATTTTTCTTGTTGTTGATGTTGTATATTATGTTGAACATAATATGTTACATATGTTAAACCATTCTTGCATTCCTGAAGTGAAACCTACTTAATTGTAATGAATGATCACCATGATGAGGTATTTGATTCTATTTGCCAGGATTTTGTTGAGGATATTTGCATCTGTGTTCATCAGGAATATTGGTCTGTAATTTTCTATTTTGGGAGCATCTCTGTCTGGTTTTGGTATCAAGGTGACGTTGGCTTCAGAAAAGCTATTTGGAAATATTCCTGTTTATTTTAATTTCATAAAAGAAACTGGCCAGGATTGGTAGTAGTTCCTTTGTAAAGGTTTGAAAGTATTTGTTAGTGAATCCATCTGGGCCTGGGCTTTTGTTTTGGGGCAGACATTTGATTACCATTTTAATTTTCTGAATGGTGATGGGAGTGTTTAGATATGCTACATCTTCCTCATCAACCATGGAAGGTTATAAGTGTCCAAGAATTTATCCATTTCTTTTAGATTCTTACTTATGGTGGCATAGAGTTTTTCTTTTTTTTTTTTTTTAATGCATAATTTTTTTTTATTTAAACACCTTGATTACATACATGATTGTGTTTGGGTTTCAGTCATAAAAGGAACACCACCCATCACCAGTGCAACATTCCCATCACCCAAGTCCCAAATCTCCCTCCTCCCCACCCAACCCCCGCCTGTACCCTAAACAGGCTCTATATTTCCCTCATACATTCTCAATATTAGGACAGTTCAAAATGTAGTTATTTCTCTAACTAAACTCATCACTCTTTGTGGTGAGCTTCCTGAGGTGAGCTGGAACTTCCAGCTCTTTTTTCTTTTGTGTCTGAAAATTATTATTACAAGGGTGACTTTCATTTTTCTTAAAACCCATAGATGAGTGAGACCATTCTGCGTTTTTCTCTCTCTCTCTGACTTATTTCACTCAGCATAATAGATTCCATGTACATCCATGTATAGGAAAATTTCATGACTTCATCTCTCCTGACAGCTGCATAATATTCCATTGTGTATATGTACCACAGTTTCTTTAGCCATTCGTCTGTTGAAGGGCATCTTGGTTGTTTCCAGAGTCTTGCTATGGTAAATAGAGCTGCAATGAATATAGGTGTAAGGAAGGGGTTTTTGTATTGTATTTTGGTGTTCCTAGGGTATATTCCTAGGAGTGGTATAGCTGGATCGTATGGGAGCTCGATTTCCAGTTTTTGGAGGAATCTCCATATCACTTTCCATAAAGGTTGAACTAGACAGCATTCCCACCAGCAGTGGATAAGAGTTCCTTTCTCTCCACATCCCCGCCAACACTGTTTATTCTCATTCTTTGTGATGTGTGCCATTCTCTGGGGTGTGAGGTGGTATCTCATCGTTGTTTTGATTTGCATCTCCCTGATGATTAGTGATGTGGAACATTTTTTCATGTGTCTTTTGGCCATGCGTATTTCTTCTTTGTCAAAGTGTCTGTTCATTTCTTCTCCCCATTTTTTGATGGGGTTAGATGTTTTTTTCTTGTAAAGTTCTGTCAGTGCCTTGTATATTTTGGAGATTAGCCCCTTATCTGATGGGTATTGGGTGAATAGTTTCTCCCACTCAGTGGGTGGCTCTTGTATCCTGGGCACTATTTCCTTTGAGGTGCAGAAGCTTCTCAGCTTAATATATTCCCATCTGTTAATCTCTGCTTTCACTTGCTTGGAGAGTGCAGTTTCCTCCTTGAAGATGCCTGTAATGTCCTGTAGTGTTTTGCCTATGTGCTGTTCTATATATCTTATGGTTTTGGGGCTGATATCGAGGTCTTTAATCCATTTGGATTTTACCTTTGTACATGATGTTAGCTGGGGGTCTAAGTTTAATTTTTTGCAAGTGGCTATCCAATTGTGCCAACACCACTTGTTGAAGAGGCTTTCCCTGCTCCATTTAGGATTTCCTGCTCCTTTATCAAAAATTAGATGGTTGTATCTCTGGGGAACATTTTCTGAGTATTCAAGCCTATTCCACTGATCTGAGGACCTATCCTTATTCCAATACCATGCTGTTTTGATAACTGTTGCTTTGTAGTACAGTTTAAAGTTGGGAAAAGTAATTCCTCCCATATTCTTTTTCCCAATGATTGCTTTAGGTATTCGAGGGTGTTTATTGTTCCAAATGAATTTCAAAAGTGTCTGATCCACTTCTTTGAAGAATGTCATGGGTATCTTTAGAGGGATGGCATTAAATCTGTATAATGCCTTGGGGAGTATTGACATTTTGATGATGTTAATCCTGCCAATCCATGAGCAGGGTATGTGTTCCATTTCCGTGTGTCCTCTCTTATTTCTTGGAGCAGAGTTTTATAGTTTTCTTTGTATAGGTCCTTCACATATTTACCACACAAACTCAAATATCTTGGAATCAACTTGACTAAATATGTGAAGGCATAGAGTTTTTCAAAGTAGCCTCTGATTACCCTTTGAATCTCTGCCATATCTGTTGTGATCTCCCCCTTTTCATTTCTAAAATGGTTTATCAATTTTGTCTCTCTCTCTCTCTTTCTTTGTGAGTTATGCCAATGGTCTATCAATCTTTTTTATTTTTTCAAAGAACCAGCAAATATAATTAAGGAGGAAACAGCTCTCTCCAAAATAGTGGAAGCAGAGATAAACAGATGGGAACATATTAAACTGAGAAGCTTCTACATCTCAAATGAAACAGTGCCCAGGATACAAGAGCCACCCTCTGAGTGGGAGAAACTATTCACCCAATACCCATCAGATATGGGGCTAATCTCCAAAATATACAAGGCACTGACAGAACTTTACAAGAAAAAAAAATCTAATTCCATCAAAAAACGCAGAGAAGAAATGAACAGACACTTTGACAAAGAAGAAATAGAAATGGACAAAAGGCACATGAAAATATGCTCCACATCATAATTATCAGGGAGATTCAAATCAAACCAACTACGAGGTATCATCTCACAGAGATTGGTGCACATCACAAAGAACGAGAACAAGCAGTGTTGGCGGGGATGTGGAGAGAAAGGAACTCTTATTCACTGCTGGTGGGAATGTCATTGAGTCCAACCTTTATGGAAAGTGATATGGAGATTCCTCCAAAACCTGGAAATTGAGCTCTCATATGATATAGCTATACCACTCCTAGAAATATACCCTAGGAACACAAAAATACAATACAAAAATCCCTTCCTCACACATATATTCATTGCAGCACTATTTAAAGTAGCCAGACACTGGAAACAACCAAGATACCCTTCAACAGTTGAATGTCTAAAGAAACTGTGGTACATATACATAATGGAATATTATGCAGCTGTCAGGAGAGATTAAGTGATGAAATTTTCCTATACATCGATGTACATGGAATCTATTATGCTGAGTAAAATAAGTCAGAGGGAAAGAGATAGACACAGAATATTCTCACTTGTCTAAGGGTTTTAAGAAAAATAAAAGACATTTTTGCAATAATCCTCAGAGGCAAAAAGAGAGGAGGGCTGGAAGTTCTGGCTCACAACATGAAGTTCACCACAAAGAGTGGTGAGCACAGTTAAAGAAATAGCTATACTGAGAACTATCATAACAATGTGAGTAAATGAGGGAAGTGGAAATCCTGTCTAAAGTACAGGTGGGGTTGAAGTGGGGAGGAGGGAGATTTGGGACATTGGTGGTGGGAATTTTGCACTGGTGAAGGGGGGTGTTCTTTATATGACTGAAACCCAACTACAATCATATTTGTAATCAAGGTGTTTAAAGATATTAATAAATAAAATTTTAAAATCTGAAGATAATAAGGAAGGAAAAAAAGAAGATGACTTTAGTTTCAATGTCATGGAGTGTTTCTCCTATGTGTTTCTCTATATATTTTGTGGTTTGAGGACTGATGTAAATGTCTTTAGTCCATTTTTATTTGACCTTTGTGCATGATATTAGAGATCTGAGTTAATTTTTATTATAGTTGACCAGTTATCCCAGCACCACTTGTTGAAGAGGCTTTCCTTGCTCCACTTCATATATATTGCCCCCATATTAAAAGTTAATTGATTAAATACTTGGGCAGTCAAACTCGGAATACTCAAGTATATTCTATTGATCTGATATTCCAATATCATGCTGTTTTACTGATATTGCTTTATAAAATAATTTAAAGTTGGGGATAGTGATGCCTTCTATCTTCTTTTGCACAAAGATTGCTCTGCTACTCAAGGACATTTTTTGTTCAAAATAAATGTCAGGAGTGTTTGATCTACTTCTTTGAAAAAAATGTCATGGGTACTTTTATAGGGATTGCGCTAAATCTCTACAATGCCTTGGGAATGTTGCCATTTTAATTATGTTAATTTTCTGGATCCCTGAGCAGCATATATTGCTTCATTTACTAGTGTCCTCTTTAAATTCTTGAAGAATTATTTTGTGGTTTTCTTTGGATAGGTTCTTCATCTCTTTATCTAAGTTGATTATAAGGTATTTTATTTTCTGAGGCACAATTATAAATGAGATTTTTTTAAATTCTCTTTCTTTTTTTCATTATTTGTATATAGAATATTTTTGGTTTTGTGGGCTAATTTTCCAGCTTGCCACATTACTATACACATTACTATACAAGTATCTTGTTCTGGAAGCTTTTTGGTATAGTCTTTAGGATTTTTCTCAATATAATATAATAGCATGTGCAAACAGAGAGAGCTTAACTTCTTAATTTCTTATCTTGTTGCCCTTGATATCTTTTTTTTGCTGATTGCTATGGTATGTACTTCCAGTACTAACTTGAATAGAAGTGGCAAGAGGGAAAGCTTTGAAACAGACAGGTGCCAACAACAGATGAGTGGCTAAAGAAACTGTAGAAATATCTACACAGTGGAATACTATGAAGCCATAAAGAAAAGTGAAATGATAAAATTTGCTAATACCTGGATAGAAATAGATTTTATTATGCTAAGTTAAATGAGTCAGAGGAAGAGTGATAGATATAGAATAATCTTTCTAATTTGTGGGTGTAAGAAAAATAAAAGAGATTCAAAGAGATAGCATGGATGTAAGGTGTTTGCCTTGCATGCAGAAGGACGGTGGTTCAAATCTCAGCATCCCATATGGTCCCCTGAGCCTGCCAAGAGCGACTTCTGAGCATAGAGCCAGGAGTAACCTCTGAGCACTGCTGGGTGTGACCCAAAAAACCAAAACAACAACAACAACAACAACAACAACAACCAAAAAACAAAACCAAAAAGAAAAAAAAAAAAGAAAAGGCAGTATGGTAATAATTCCAGAGTGACAGGTCCACTACATCAATGGTAGTTGGAATTTGTCACTTTGGATAAATATGTGTGTGCAGAAAAGTGATAAAGTGACATTAATGGCATTAATGATAGTGCAAACCACAGTGTCAAAAGAGAAAAAATAGAGAAAGAGAGGTACAGAGAAGGAGAGACCAAAATGCCTTTTCCAGAAACAGATGGGATGGGGGCAAAGTGAAGGGTTCCTGAACATTGGTGGCAAGAAAAGTGCACTGATAAAGAGTGCTTTACATCCTATGACTGAAACTTGAATATGAACAATTTTGTAATCATAGTGCTTAAATAAAGAATTTATTAAAATTGGGATGACTGTAACTAGAAATAAAAAATACAAAATAACAGTGCTTTAAACAATGTTATGCTTTTAATTCTTCTATGATCTGAAAGGGATTTTTCAGGATTGATATAGTAACTTCTTCCAAGAGACCCCTGTTTTTTTCTGATTCATCACTTTTTGACACAATATAATTACTACAACTGCCCAGCCATCATTTCCAACTTTAGGCAATAAGATGATAATGTGATATAGAATTTTAAAATGGGGGAAAAAGTCAAAGACATAAGAAACATTAAAATATGGTCAAGCATCACTAATTTATATCTTATTAAGTACAATTTATTAGATAGGTATGATAGGACAAATGTGCTCTTTATTCACAGTACATATAAAAGTTAGAGTTTATTACTAGAGAGTCAGAATACAGGCTAGGAAATAACAACTCTCTCAGTAATGTTACTCTTTTTTTCTGTTTGTTTGGTTTGGGGGGGGGGCACACCTGAGGATGACCAGGAGTTACTCCTGGCTATGAGCTCAGAAATCACTCCTGGCTTGGATGACCATATGGGACACAGGGGGATCAAACCACAGTCCATACAAGGCTAGCACAGGCAAGGCAGACATTTTACCGCTCTGTGCTACCCCTCTGGCCCCTGTAACATTACTCTTATGACAATAAATAACTTCTATGATAAAGTAACTTCTGAATAACTCCAATAGTGTTATTCAGACAAAAAAATATTTTAAGAACATAGATTTAAATATCTTCAAATTATAGAACCAAAATTTGTTGTTTATTAAAATTGTCCCAAATAAAGTATTTGTAATCACACGTCCCAGTAAATATTTCCACAAAGAATTTTGTTATATCTTTCACAGTAAATATATTGTGAATAATGTGCTGCAAAATTTACTGAATACATGTGCTTTCCTTAATAAGTATTTTTAACCTGGCATAAATGTGTTCTAAAGTGAATGAATGAAATTAGAAAGACTTCTAATATCAGAATCAGTCTAGTTAAGCTGGATAATGAATAACTATTTCAACTTTGCAATATTAGTAAGTCAGAGATATAATCTGTGCTCTTAAGGATGATGAAATTCTTTATTTCAGAAGATAGGTAAAAATAAATATGTTTAATCTACAGATTGAAGTTAGCAATTCACCTCTAACATTTGTATTTTTTTCATAATTGGGTTTGTTGGAAGGGTTGTGGCCAAAATCCAGTGGTACTTAGGCACCTTTTATGGCCCAGTGTTCAGGAAAGACTCTGGTGGTATTCAGGGGACTATGTATAATACTGAGGATATTAACTGGTTGGTTATATGCAAGGCAAGTAAGTACCTTATCGCTCTAGCCCTGGGTATTTTTCCTACTAATTTCAGTGCCATCAAATTCTTTTCAATGATTTAGATAGTCTAAACTATTATACATTTTCTTGGATTTTGACTGAAAGTAGTTGGGTTTGACACTATTTAAAAGAGAACATTCAATAATTTTTGAAGTGGCTTATCTACTGAAGCCTAATAGCATTAGAATAAATGTTTACATAAATTGTTCTCTGTAGCCTCAATACTGCCTTTAAGTAGCACAGTAACCCTAACTTCATAGTTACTCCTATCATCTAAGTATTAAAATAAAAAATTAAGTTGTAGGCTATTAGCTTGCTTTAAAACCAAGGAACAAATAAATCTCAATTGGCTTTCATTCCATAAAGCCCAGAACTCTAGCTTTTAATACATGTGAGATTTTGCATCATTTTTCCTAAATATTACAATTTTAGGTCTTCAAAATAGCTATTCAATGTCATAAAATAAATATTAACTTGTCATTGTTTTCTAAATTTATATAATATGTGAGAAACCTGATGTTTACTCAGCTTCCTGGCTCCAAGTGATAAAAAAAAAATTGTTTCAGTTTTGATTAGTCAACTAGAGGCAGCTTAAAGAGAACAACTTCTCAGGGGGCATTTTTTAATGTACCATCTTCAAATGATTTAATGTGTTTTCCATGATTATCTTTGACACTTTGAATAATTAACAAAGTCATTTATTATTTTTGAAAGAGCTAGGATACTCTTCTTCCTAGATGATGAGAAAACGCATGAGTCTTAAAATCATAACTATAACGTGACTGATTACTGACCATGAATTCTCTACTATGAAACTATATGTTAAGGGAAAAAACACCCCCAAATATTACCTGACTTTGGAAGCATTACCAAAAAATTTAATTACCCATTAGAGAAGGTAATGCTTATGAAGTAAAGATAATTATTACTATATTTAAAGTATTATAGCCAACAACATATTTCTATAAATGCTAAATCTAATATTCCTGGATTATAGAATAAACCTTTGATAAATAGATTAAAAAAGTTATTTTAATGATAAAAAATTGACACCCAATCTACAATAAGCTGTACAAAGGGTGAATAGTTGCACTAGCACCACGAGGGTAAAGGAAGGAGAGGTCAAGGGAGGACAACATAATGAATGCCCCTCATTCATTATCACTATGTGTCTTAAATATTACTGTGAAAGATTTGTAATTCACTTTGACCACAATAAAAATTAAAAAAGAAATCCCAAGGTGGGGGTGGGGACAGTAAAGACTTAAGGTAGTTGAAAAATAAATTCTCTGAATAATTTTGAAAAAAAAAAGAAAAGAAAGTTGTTTTAAAAAGCAGAATGGGGTGGGTAGGGTTGGGGGTGTGGAGAAGGCTTCAATTTGTTTTTCTTGAATCCTTGAATAGTGTGACTTTCAAGGACTATGTTTAGATTATCTTTGAACTGCCCTTCAGAGATTAAACACCTATTTTTTCTTGATTCCAGGTGTTTGGTAGTCTGCTGATTTACCTAGTATAGTCATCCTTGAACATCACTTTGTTCCTGGGTATTTCACTCTTTAGGAAAGGATATAAATTCTTGTCTCAAATTTCTTTTGAGAGAGCCAGTATAATCAAGGAAACATGTATTAAGGCATGCCAAAAAACTGTATATTATTTTAGATGATTTAATTCCAGTGAAAAGGAAAAATTAAAATAGAAATGTGCTGATATTTTATAAGTAGAAACAAATGTGGTATAATAAGTGCTTTGAATTACTGTCCAAATTATTTTTATCAGGACTAAAGATTCATTACTTTTTAGTTAATGAGAGTGTTGGAAGTTATTAAAATTCACATAATTTTCTAATTACTCGCCGTGGAAGACTAAGACTCCGTTTTCCAGAGTAGTCTGTATTCAGTAAATCATCAATATGGTTTAAACTTGTTGAACCCCTTGGCTCAATTGTAGTGAACAATTTTGAGGACCAAAGTAACTCAAAAGTTTCCTAAGAGATATGCCAATATCTTTCTTACAACTGCTTTAGGGTCAACCTATCTAATTATTGAATATGATTTTTATTTGCCTTTTATAGATATTGTTATTCTACTATTAACATAATGCTTGAATACTGTTTTGATTGAATTTCTGTTTCTAGGGAGCCTATAACCTACAGAATATGGTTTGGCATGTATTAAAATACAGATGACCTCCATACCAGTGCTGCCCTCCAGTTCTTATCTGCAACACTGCTCATGCTGAGTCATATTTCAAAGTTAATTAAAGTATAAGCCCTGAAGTTCTAATGGAGATGTATAGAATGAAATATTGGTAGTTGCAAATTGTGGTTAGAATACAAATTTTGACTTTCTAATTTTTTTAAATTTATTTTTAGATGATGGTATCACCACACCCATCTATAAAAGATGAAAATAACAATGGAAATCAATCAGAAAAGTACATTTTTATAATTTTGCTCTCTACAACATGTGAAAAGGAAATTATTATAATAAAAACTCTGCAATACTTAGAACATTGTACCCGAGCATAAATACATAAATAATATAAATTGATGAAAATAAATTTCAGGGGCTGGAGCATTAGCACAGTGGGTAGATCATTTGCCTTGCACATAGCTGATCTGGGCTCAATCCCTGCCATCCCAAATGATTCCCTGAGTCTTTCAGGAGCAATTTCTGAGCACAGAGCCAAGAGTAACCCCTGAGTGCTACTGGGTGGTTCCCAAACCAAAATAATAATAATAATAATAATAATAATAATTAATAATAATGAAAAGAAATTTCATAAATTTAAACAAAAGTACATACCAATAATTATAGTGACTTTACTTTAGGTTTAAATTTTCATATCTTATTAATTAAAATAACTGTTACAAATTACTTGATTATGTGAGCACAATAAAGAATCTGAATAAAATAATGCATAACATATTTTAATTTTTATCATTTAAATATAATACATGTTAAAATGCAAATATTTATTGATTTTAATATATTGGAATAGGAATTTTAAAAATAAAAACTTAAACAGAGAGGGGCCAGAGAGATAGCATGGAGGTAAGGCCTTGCATGCAGAAGAACAATGGTTCGTATCCCGGCATCCCATATGGTCCCCTGAGCCTGCCAGGAGTAACCGCTGAGTGTTACTGGGTGTGACCCAAAACCACACACACACACACACATACACACACACACAAACAAATTAAACAGAGAAAAGGTAAATACCTGTACTCTTCATTCCCTATATATATTTATTATGTCACTTTCAGAATCCAGAGTTAAAACCATTATATAGATGCTAGGGTATATTAAACCACTTTCAAAGCTGATTTTTTTAAGATTACTAATTTCTAAAAGAAATTTTTATCCCAAAAGAACGTCTGCCATAATTTGTTGAAGAGTAAAATTATGTAATGTTTCATTATTAAAATGATAGGAAGACTGATTAAACCCATGCATACTTCACAAAATAAAAAATGTTTGCAGTCGTATGCCTTTCTATTACTCTTATTGTTGCTATTATTGATATATTTATATATATTGACTATATATGTGTTTATTCATGGTGAGCAGGGGTCACCACCAGACCAGTGACCAGGATCCAGGAGAGATAATCCCTTGAGTTTGTGAAACTGACATTTTTAAGATGCTGTCCGGTCATATATGATATTACTTGAGTTTAGAGATGCTAAGGTTCATTGATTTGGTGGTGGTGCCAAGGTGACCTGAGACTACAGGGATGTAGCTAGGCACATACTGTCCAATCAAGGCCTGTCATTCAGCCCCAATTTTTATTATATAAAAATCCCAGGTGTCTAATATTTGATTTGACATGATTTTACTTTTTTTCAGGTGTAAATTCAATCTCACTAAGAATAAACATAGGGACATTAATAGTAGTAACTTTTGAACTATAACCATTAATCACTTCTGAATAATTTGATGTGCAAAATATAAATTATATAAATGATGCAAATTAAAAATATTTTTCCCCCACATTTAACAATCTTTAAGTCTAAAGTGAAAATTCAATATAAGCGTTGGTAGGATTTAAAGCTTGTTATTCGAATAAAATAGGAATAGAGGAATACAGTAAAATTATCTTTTCAGTTTATTCCTTCAAAATCTTCCAAAGGAAAGGTTAGACTACAGGGCCATAAAAGAATCATTTGGTCATATTCACTTTCTCCCCCTTGCCTATAGTTTTTTACCCAATTACATAATTAATATACAGACTCTTTTAAAATAAATTTTGAGTGAATCACTTTAAGATACAGTAAAAACGTTATTCATGATTGAGTTTCAGTTATACAACGTACAACTTTCACCAGTGCACATTTTTTGCCTTCAGTGTCCTCAGGTTCCCGCAGCCCTCCTCAGCACTGTCCTTTTCTCTCTGTGCTTCTCTAGAAAATAATTTTCTTCTGTCTGTCTGTCTGTCTGTCTGTCTGTCTGTCTGTCTGTCTGTCTGTCTGTCTCTCCTACCTCCCTCCAATTTAGACACTAAAAACACAAAATCTTAATAAATTTGAAAGCTTAGACTGGAGGTATTCACTCTAACACATTGCAGTTTTGAAATTCACAGGGCTTAGAGAGGGTATTTTTTAACAGGGATGCCCCAATGATTTTAGGTTGAGACACACTGGATTTCTTTTACAAAACACAAATGTAAACTGAACAGTCAGAAATGCAGCAAAGAAGTTTCCTCCTTGTGATCTTGAGCATGTCCTCTTAGAGACTTCCTAAGATTAAACTCCTCTGTCTGGAATCAGCATTCACCTGGAGGGTAGGGGTAGAGGATGGCTGACAACAGATTGTGACAAAATCTGACAAGATTCCCTTGAGCGCCAGTTGTTCTGGTTACCATATGGCCTGAAAGAGCTTTTCACAAATTACGATATTCTGAAGTTGGGTCTCTTGGCTAATCTTCAGAGTACATTCTTAATCTCATCAACCTAATTATCTATAAAGAACAGTTTAAAGTTGCCCCTTAGAATTATTCATACTAGCTCAAGTACTTTTGTAAGAGGGCATATATAAGTCTCATGTGTACTAATTACATTTTGGCTTTGAAAATGGATTCTAAGGATTAAAAGGATTATTCCTCTCCATGGTAATCAGTATGTCCACTGTTAATCATAAATATCAACCAATATATCTGACTTATTTATAATTTCCAAACATGTTACATGCTCATTCTTCATTAAACAATGAAGATACCAAATGCAAGTTTTTAATCTCCTGTTAGGTGCATATAAAACAAGTGCTTCTTCATTTTTATAAATTTTTCTTTCCATTTTGTATTGATGTACATTGTATTTTAAGCACTCCTTCACAACTCTGTTTTGAGGGCCTTTTTATAGCATGTCTAAGCTCTAAGATGGTTGCCATTTTATGATATTTATAGTTAATGCTGTGATTCTCATTTAACTGTCATAGATTCACTATGTGAATGAAGAGATACTGGGTTTATATTTGTCAAGTTATAATATTAAGAATGCTGATTTCCTCATCGTGGTAATCACATGCAAATTAGCCATACAATGACAAATAAACAAGTATTCTGTTAAAAAGACAAAAGTAGAGATGTCTCATTCATGTAAAGTTTGAGTTAAAGTGTGTTAATTTATTGTGCACAATTAAAATTTCAACACCATATTATTCTAACAGATAATAAACTTTGTTTACTAAAAGTATTTCCTCATTTATATGATGTTATATTGAACTGGAATGATAATTTAAGTCAACTTTTATTTCCTATAATTATTAAACTAAGTTATTTAAGTATAAATTTCAAATAACAAAGAGTAAGCTAAATGATTTTAGTAGCCTAAAGATTAATCAGTACAATTAATATTTTGTTTATAAGAAATGTATAGAAAATATCACTTTTGGAAATGTTCTATAAATTAAATATTCAGGATCTTGAGCTAAGAAATTTACTTACAGAAAATATGCCATAATAAATTGGTGAGAATAGAAGATTAACTTTCAACAAATCAAAATAGTCAGGTCGTTACATCAGAGACTCCACCAAAGAAATACAGAATCCAGAAAGACGAGCAGTCAGTAACAGTTCTGAAACTACATCTCCCCAGACATCACTTAGACACATTGTCCCTCCACAACTCTTAAATGAATCTTTAATAGGTTCATTGGGTAATGGGCTGAAAGGTGGGAAAAGTCCTGAACCCCAGCTGCACTGCTCCTTCACCTGTGCAAACAACTTGAACTTGACTTCTCTCCAAAAGGCTTCCTAGTAATCTTCCCAATGTACAGCTGCTATATATAAAAACGTGAATTATAGCAGAGAAGGTCCTGCTGTGTTGTGAATCACAGTGCACTCGACCACACTTCAGCAGGTTGTGGGATGAAAAGAATAACGTAACATGTCTGCAAAAGCCTTATTCTTTTCCCTTTTCCAGCTGGCAAAGTCAATGCATGGCAGCTTCCCGGAATGCTTTATTCTGTATCCAGCTGTACTAGATATGACCTGTCCAGTTCCCTTGCCATCGTTTAGTATAAAAATAAATGATAAAAGCATATTTGCTTTCTTGAGGCACTGGGGGCCAAATCAATTGCCTAATCAAGTGAAAACAAAACATCTGTGATGTATGAAAGGGAGGGTGGCTTTCTCTGGAGATTTTTATAAACTGATTAAGTCGGGGCACTGCTAATCCTTTATCCTGCATTTCAGATGTTACATTGACAAGGAAGATTAGAATGAAAAGATAATGGTTATGTCACCAGCGAGCAATAAACAACCCGTGAAGAGCCAGCCAGGTTCAGAATTGTTCCCATTACAAATGTAAATGTGAACTTTAGCAACGGGGCTAGCGGAATGCTGTGAGATGTCTGCCTCTGGGGAAGATACAAAGGAGAGAAAAACACAAAAAGGAAATGTCTCTAATAACATGGCATCAATTCTAACATATTCATTGTAATGAGTTTGGAATATGTGGACTTGGTATGAAAACGTGTACTTATTTACATGTAAAGTTGGATGGACATTAAATTAGACACTAGTTTGCAAGTACTTTTCACAATTCAGTGGTACCTCAACGAAATGGCAATACAAATTTACTGAAAAGTGAGTGTATGAAATAGAAAAGGTAAACTTAAAAGAATGAAGCTCCTTTAAAATTGCTCATGAGAAGGAATGGATCATGGGGCTAATTTTGAGTAACCCTCAGAGAGAGCTTGAGTGGGCGCACACACACACACACACACACACACACACACACACACACACACACAAATCTAAAAATTCAAAAACATAATGCCCTACAAAGAAATTCTTCTGATAAAAGAATGTATTTATAGTTAGTTTCAGATTTAATACTCCCAATTTTAAAGTTACTTCTGATTTTTAATACTGCATAAAAATATGAGAAATATTGTTTCAGAAAAATTTTAAACTTGCAGTAAGCAAGTAAATATCATTCTAATAAAATTATGTTATTATAATTAGACATTAATGGTTATTATAAACATCAGGGTTATTAAAATGAATCATATAAGATAAAGCATATTATTTTTTCCTGTTTTAATTTATAATATTTTTCTGGTTATTTGATTGACAAAGCCTGGAAAACAGGAAATGGTAACATATCAAAAATTAAAGTACAGATAATGGAAAATGATGAGGTTGAGAAATGCAGATGTTTCATTCAGGAAAAATGTATATGAGATATAAACTATGTCAGGCACAAGGACTAATGTTGTTTTTCTGTGTCTAAGAATTTTACAATGCAAGGAAAAGACATGAGTGACTAGATAATAACCACAATGTGAAAAGTGCTCCATAAGGAAGAAATATCTAGAGGATGCTGTGCAGCACAGGAAAGCATTTTTAAAAAGCAAAATAACGGATAAGGTGGTAGGAGTCAAGAAAGAGATGAAGCTTGAAAATATTTTTAAAATATATAACAAAACTATTAAAGCAAAGAATGTGGGAAAGCACTTCCAATAGAGAGTGTCATCTGCAAATCCGTAGATGCCTATAATGTCAAAGTTATTATCTCCCCTGAAAAGGATGAAGAACTTTGAAAAGTAAGACTGGCTCTGTGCACTAGGATTAGGTGTGAAGGTCTCCTTTTGCTTGCGGTGGTGTTCGGGCTTTTACTTGAGAGTTTGTAGTTTCATATCCAGACAACCATACAGCAAGTATTTAAAAAGATTTGCTGAATGACTAGTGACTTTTGATTACATGAGCATTTCAGAGAGTTCAGATTTTTAGCTGTAAGAGGTCTGTACTGGAGTGCTAATGCAGAGGCAAGAGAATTAGGAGTTTGCTGCATGATTTAGAAAAGGATTAATGAGGAATTTATCCAAAGACGAGGTCTTGGGACTGAAAATCTAGGCCATTGATTTAAGCTATATAGCAGTCTTGTTATAAGGTCTGGTGATATATTATGCTGGTGACCTTGGCAATCAGTGCCAGTTTTCAGATTAAATGAATTCTAGGATAGAGGATAGTACAGATGGTAGGTCACATGTTGTGCATGGGGCAGAACAACTTTGATTCCTGACATCCCATATGGTTTCCTAACCACCACCAGAAATGATTCCAAAGCACATAGTCAGGGATTATTCTTGAGCATTTCTGGGTTTGGTTCACCCCTCCCCACACTAGACCACCTTAAAATAAAAATAAATAAATGCTTATCTGTCATACTCCTTTGCAGTAGTCCTTGGATTGTCAAATGGGGGAAAAAAGTTAGTGTGTGTTCTCCCTCTACTTTATTGAGTTCATTCATGGGCCCGAGATGCAGAACTTGGGAAAGTATCAAGAATTAGATTTTTTTGCCTATTTCTCAGCTAGATACCCTCATGTACATAAATTGAAAAACTCTTACACAGGAGTTTCTGCAAGTGAATATTCTCAAAGTTCTGTCTCAATAACTGTCTTCATTGGGATGCAGTTTATTGACGGGAAGAAGCCAGCTGGAAGATTTGGTGGATGTTTATGTACTTGCTTTAGATTTATTGAATTTCATGAGTCTTATGACATGCAAATGAGGACATAAAAATTTCCAGTTGAACTATGGATCATGTTTAAATGAGAATATTTAAATGGCAGCAAAATCCTTGGTGAATGACCTCACATTCCTTATTGAGTACTTTGAGTCCTTGAGTCTTTGGGATGGCATGTAGTTGAAAGAGAAGAGAATGTGTGTATTTATATATTGTGCTCACTGGAATAAGTAGAAATAAAAATAAAGCAATTTTTATAATTTGGAGTCCATAAAGGCCAAGAATAAAATGATTTAAAGGGATTTGTCACCTAATAAGTAACGAGCTGTTTAGGAAAAGAAATATTCAATGTAATGATAAAACAGTAAATACTTTGATATGAATTTAATGCTGCTTTGAGCTTTGCTTTTTTCTTTTCCTTTTGGATTAGGGAACTCAGTGTTGTTCAGGGCTTACTCCTGACTTGTGTATTTAGGGATCACTCCTTGTGAATCTTGGGGGATTAAACCCAGATCCTTTTGCATGTCTTGTTCCAGGTAAGCAATAGTTGATATGAAATACATCAATAAAATAGAAATAAATTAAGCATACTTGAGATTAAACAGGTTTTAAATATGCATTCATTTATATATCCTCTTTTGCTCATTTATATATTTATATGATTTAGGTGAACAAACAGGCATTTAAGGCTGTGTGTGGTAGCCAGTGTCCAAAATAGATATTTTTCTTTTTTTTATAAATTTACTTATTTATTTGGGGGGTCACACCCGGCAGCATTCAGGGGTTACTCCTGGCTCTATGCTTAGAAATTGCCCCTGGCAGGCTCGGGGGACCATATGGGATGCGGGAACTCGAACCACCATCCTTCTGCATGCAAGGCAAGCGCCTTACCACTGTGCTGTCTCTCTGGCCTCAGAGGTTTTTTTTTTTTGACTTTTGGGTCACACCTGGCAGCGTTCAGGGGTTACTCCTGGCTCTATGCTCAAAAATCGCACCTAACAGCCTCGGAGGACTATATAGAATACCGGGATTCGAACCACTGCCCTTCTGCATGCAAGGCAAACACCCTACATCCATGCCATCTCTCTGGCCCCAAATAGATTTTAACAAAATCTACTGCCAGGCATTCACATCTCTGTTCAATCCACTCCCACATTGTTTTAGGGCTATCAGTTTGATCAGTAGAAAGTAGCAGAAATACTGCTATGTCACTATCAAGATTATATAACAATGAAAGACAATGTATTCCCTCTGGGATTATTTCTTTTGGGTCATGCCATTAGCATTTATTGATGAAAAACAGGATTGCAAATCACCTTGAGGAGTTGGTATTTCAACTATCTGAGCTTGAAAAATGTAAAGATCTTGACAGAAACTGCTTATTTGAGTCCTATCTGGAATTTTTGGACCATGTACATTTATAGGATCAAAAGTATTGTTTATTCAAAACTTATGTATCAAAGAACACTCACAGTTAAAACCCATGTTATTCCAGAGTTAACTTTGTCACTTTTTTTTTTTTTTTTACTTTTTTCAGTGCACTAAATTAATCCCAGGTCTTCACAAAAGATATATACTTTAAAATCAAATGTATACCCGGGCCCAGTTCTTGTATAGAAGTATTATTGTACTTTGTTAAAGTACTTTATGGATCATTTTATTTTGATATGTTGTCAGTCTTTGCTAAAATAATAAAGTAAACTAGTTTGTATTATAAAATTAACTTTCCACACAATCTGTTATACTCAATTTATCTTTTAAGACTAAAGTACTTCCTTTTTTTACTCTTGTAATCTTATGGTACATATAAATCCAGTTTAAGAATTGAGTTTAAGTGTTGGCAGATATATAGTGAAAGAGGAGTCATCTTTCACTGCTGCTGATAATGTTACCTGGCTTGGTTCTGTGGAAATAGGTATGGAATATTTAAAAAACTAAGAATGAAGCTTCTATATGACTCAGCAAATGCCAATTCTTTGCAACTATCCTGAAGACACAGTCATTCATTTAAAATATACATAAACACCTAGATTGATTTACTGTCAAGTATAATAGCCAATACATGAATACAACATGTGTTATGATAGATGAAATGATTAAAGAGAGTGTGGCATATATACTCCTACATACTACACAATTTTGCAGTTTGCTGCAAAATTGACCTTACTGATCTTTAGTATATATAGAAACAAAATTAGGAAGCATATACATATATATACATATATATTATATATACATACATACATACATACATACATACTCAAGGCAGGGAGAAGTGAAGAAAGGGAATAGACTAGGATTGTGCCTGGAAAATGATGATGAAAAGAATTGTAGGCACCTATAGAGACAATGAAAATTAGCATGATTCTGTCAATGTACTAAACTACTACATTTTTTGTAAGTAGAATTCAGATTAGCATGAGCCTCACTCCTTACTGTTCTGTGGATAACCCTGAGGCATGACTCAAAGCTTATATGCCAAGCACTTCCTACAATTTTCTAAATACACAATTCCAAAATTTAAATTCCTTTCTACTTCAAATGTTTCTCCAACTATACACTCTGACTAATATGGTTATATACCTATATAGAAAACTCAATATGAGAAACAGAAGACTTTAATACAACATCATTAATAATTATGAGGAAATAAATACTGTATTATAATTAACTACATTAGATATATGTTTGTAAAAGGCGAAAGATTTATACAATCAGAAAAGAAACCAGAGTTATATGTCTGTAATAATATAAATATACATAATACATTTTAAAATAATTTACATATTAATGATATCCTTGCGGAGAAAGAGGCAAAATGTGAAAATGGTGATTAAACTAGCTTTAATAGTAGTAGATTTGTTTCTCCTGAGGATAATGGGTTATTACATCACTTATATAATTGAAAAATTAAATACATTTGTTAAAATGAAAACAAAATCTTACACATGGGAAAAAAAAAGAGTGAATTTAGGTTTCTCTGTCCACAGTCTTAATCTTCTTAAATGATTAACTAGTACTTCAATAATGATGTAGAAGTTTGAATTCTAGAGTCTTTTGAAAGCGAGTAAGACAGACAGACAGACAGAATCCTTTTACCATTTTTCTCTCCAGTTTTGGGCAGATGTGGACTAAAAAAGTTGGAAAGTTGATACTGGACAGAAGTGATAGGACAGTGAGTAGGACTCTAGTTTTGCATACAGCTGACCAAGGTTTAATCCCCAGTACTTTATTTGGTCTCCAGAGCCTGCAAGTAGTGATTCTTCAGCACAAAGCTATAAATATGCCCTGAGCATGCCTCATGTGGCCCCAAACAAAATAACTGAAACCCAACTACAAACATGTTTGTAACCATGGTGCTTAAATAAAGATAGTATTAAAAAAAAAAAGTGGAGGCAGAACAGAGATTAAAAGAAAATTTCATTATCACTCTCCACCTTTTACTCATTTTTCTCTCCAAATTTACTTATTTCCCCCCAAAAATTTCTTTTTTCTTTCTGCAGCCCTTTCTAACTGTTTTCACCACTCTAATAGTAGTTGATATTTTGAAGGAAAAAAAATCGGATTCCCCCACTCCTATTCATTTTTTTTAAAAATTTTCAGGTAACTGATGGAAGACCCTAAATAAGAATTTGTCATTGATCTTTTCTGGCCAAGATAGACACACTTTTAATGGGGAATGAGAGACTTTTAGAGGTTTCAAACTGGATTATAAAAGCAATATATATTTATGTGGGTATTTAAGTATTATTAAATACAGAGCTATATATAGAGATGAATTATAGGTGTATATATACACTCCAAAAATATAAAGCTAACCTATATTTACTAATGTATATTAATTTTCAGAATACTTTTCATAAACACATAAAGACATGAAAAATTGCATGACTGAATGTCATAAGTAAATGTACCATTCTATTTAACTTGAATTTATAGGACAATGTGGGCTATCTAGTGTTCTTATCAAGCTAATTGTATTTTGCCAAAAAACATTTCTTTCTAGTTGGTGACTTGGGTTAAGTATAGTTTTTAAATGCTAGGTTCAAATCAATGCACGTATATCATGCTCAGAGTAAGTCTCAATTGTTATAAAAATTATGTCCATTATACTACTTGCTGGGATTCTAGTAATCATCTAAATTCCATAAAACTTAAATTTTCAAATTATCCTCAGTAATTTAAATGTGTTATTAGGCCTTTCATGAAGCATTTTTCTTCTTTGAAGAAAACAAGCTAAGTTTCTCAAAAGCACTGCAGGATAAGTTATAAGTGACTTTCACTTGCAATTTGCAGATGCTGTAATAGAAATTTTCCTTTTACCACCATCTAAGTTCAACTATTTTGCATTCTAATTTGCAAGTAAAAAGTAACTTTAAACTTAGAATAAAAGTTTGTGAAGACTATGAGAATTGGGATTATTATTTTTTGCAAAAAAAAAGCATTAAAATGAAGATGTTAGTTTTGAAATAAAGGGGAAGCATATATAGAAAAGCATGAACAAGAGAGTATAAAATCTTATGTTTAAAATGTATTTTTTAGAAGCAGAAAATGACTTCCTTGGGGGTTTGAATTATGTCATCTAAGACAAGCATGTTTTAGGCTCAAATTTATCTTTTGTATGATCAAAAATAAAGTTATTTATGGTGTGGGAAGAATCTAGATGAACATTCCTTGTTATATTGACTATTTGTATGTGATGTTCAGGATATATGACCTTGAATTACCAAGCAATGCTATTTGGCTAGAGATATTGTCACTGCATTAAGGCACAAGCCCATAATATCTATAGTATTAGTGCTCAATAGGAAACCCCAATTTATTTTCACAAAGATTCACAGTCATATAAAAACTTGAGTAAATGAATATAGCTGGCACTTAAGATTCAGAATATTTTCAATTGTGTAGAAATCAACTATAAATCAAGTTAGCAATGTTAGTATTAGCTCTTTTCAATGAGATTTAAACTAAGAATTAGTTTAAGTTGTTGATAACCTTCAAAGAGTAATTCAAAGAGCTGCAATGAATCATGTTCATGTATCTTATAATTCTTGGATGCCAAGATTTAACAGAATCATAAATTTCAGAATTGGATAACTATCATATTCTCAGGTCTATGGTCATCATTCAACTATGAAATCTAATCTGTGTGATAAAGGAGTACAGCAAAAATACAAATTAAAACTTCTCCACAGTGACTCTCCAGATATGTGCCACAGTCAGAGACCCATTTACTTTTTTTTAGAATCAAAAGCTAAAGTATTTTTCATGAATAAAAGCAAATATTCCTCATTACTTCAGTTCTTCTTTGTAGTTCACAGAGCCAGTAAGAATGTACTTAAAGTAGGTAACATATAAGGACTACATATATACATCATTCCTAGTCATTGCACAGACCACAATACAATTATCAAATAAAAAATGCTATTACCATATTAGAGCTCATAGACTTGAAGAGAATGAACATTTCTATAATTAATTATTCAACTAGTAATTTAAATTTCACAAATATGATTTCATTGTGTTGCAAAAGAAGGGCTCCAAATATAGAACCAAGGCTTTGCGGGGCAAAGTTTAAGATGAAAATCATTTTTATACCTTGAAAAAAAGTATGAAATCACTCGTGTTTTTTTCTTCAAAGATGAGTAAATAATGGCATAACTATTTCCTAAGTAGGATTGTAATGGGGAATATGAAGCAGATGCATAAACATATCATATATAGAAATACATGAGTAAAAAAAAAGAATTACATGAGTAAATTTTAGAGGATCATTATCAGCAAATAAAAAGTAATAAAATTCTTATCTTTTGAGGGCCAAAGTGATAGCACAGTGGCAGGGCATTTGCCTTGCACATGGCTAACCTAGGAAGGACCATGGTTTGATTTCTTGGCGTCCCATATGGTCCCCAAAACCAGGAGAGAGTTATGACCGCATAGCCAGTAATAACCCCTGAGCATCACAGAATGTGGCCCAAAACAAACAAACAAACAAAAAAATCTTAGTCAAATAAAAAGACCATATTAAGAGTCTGTATGTTTTTTATTATTTATAAAATTCACATAATTAATATAAATACACATAATCAAAATAATTTTCTATAGTTTGAAAATAGCACTACTGCTTTAAAGAAATAGTTTGGTCTTGCGTATTTATTGGGCATATACTTTTAATTGCTCCTGTATATGTTTATAATATTCTAAAATATATATTTATTTACAAGCACACAGATTTCTTATATGATGAAAGATATACTTTTAGACACCTAGAAGCTTTACTTTAAAGAATAAGAAAAATAACTCTTTTCAAGATTATCCTGAATTATCAGTCATATTATATTAAAAGAAAATGTTATGAACTAAATATTAGATGATAAAGAAACCCTCACAATAATTCCCATGTAAATAATAACTGTATCTATATGGTTATAACATGCAACATTTAGTGGCTGTGATTAGGAAGATTAACAAAAGAAAGCACTAAATGAAACAATTAGGCTCTTAACAAAAGAAATATATTTTGTATTTTGCATTATAGCAATTTCCATAGATGGTAGCAATTTGCAACAAGGATTAATAATACAAATCTGAATTTCTTGGAAGGGCTTCACATGCAGAGTGTTTCTTTGCCACATAGTTCTCACAAACAATAGGCAACTATTCATTACTTTTTGCTGTGTATTATTATTACTTCAATTTAAGATGGGGACAGCAAGATCCTCCAAATTGGATATGGTCTTAGAGGCTTGAAAGAACAATACATTCAAATTTCCCTTATTGTGTGTTGGGAATCATGGTATATCCAAGGAGCATTTGAACTGAAGTGAGGGCGAGAAGGAGCCCCAGGAGAATGCTCAGCAGTGAGTCACCCACTGACATACAATTGCAAGGTTTTGAATCCAATCCATGACACAATCCATGGTGATTACACTACTCAGTGGAGCCAAAAGACAGATGAAAATGTTTAATTTGCTTGTTCTCAAATGTGGCAATTTGCCTAATGAATGAAATTGACTTCATAAAGTGTCAGGGCTATCTTTTTATTTCAAATCCAGAATTATAAGCATATGCATGTGAGAATTCCCAGCGTTCATAGCAACAATAGACTCCTGGCACATGCAGTGCCATAAGACTCCTATTTTAAGACACCCATCAAATCCTGGTCAATTTACAATATCTTTAAACATCCATATTAGAAGACAGAGAGCTGTAGTTTATGCAACTATTCACTAATTTAATTGTCTTTCGACAACAGACGACATTGTCTAAGTATCACACGAATACTGTGAAAGTGGACCAAAAGAAGATTAAGTTTTTCTCTTTTACAAAGCCTCGAGTTGTACAGGGGAATTCTCAGTCTTCTAGGTGGGAGTTGTGGGAAGGTGATTATGTCCTTCGGGAAGGTTGGGGTTTTACTTTTAAAACCAAGGCACTATTTACAGAGTAAAGAGCTGATGGAGTACACTCACTGCTCAGAGTCATGCCTTTTATCTGTGGCAGAACAGAAATATGAATCTGGAATGTAGTTGTCTGTTCTATTTCCCTATGAAACCCTGCTGTTTTGAGTTGGAATCAGGAGCTCTGAGTATAGGTGCTCTTTGCAATGTTTTCCAGTGTTTGTAGTCGTAATTGGTACATCAGGAAACATTCTTTGTGTTGAAAATCATCCATTTGGGCTAAGCAATTTCTGGAAGATTTCTAGGGATTATGTATATTACAAGATTGAAAAAATCAATTATCTTTTACTGTTTGAATTAAGTTCTGTAATGTTTAAAAAGTAAATGAGCCTTAGGACACTGGACTAAAAAAATGTATTCGGGAGGGAGGGACTTCAGAGCATAAAAGCCGGCTATCCTTTGCAAAAGCTGGCTCCCTGTGTGTGACACCAGGCGGGGAAAATCCGCGAAAGTACACCGGCCCAGTGGGGCTCAGCTGTGAAAGACTGTGAGTGTGACCTGTCTATGTCTGTCTACTGTCCTCTTGCGTGAAACTCTTGCGAGTGGGGCAAAAAGAGCCTCCAGAAACCTCGCTCGCCCAGACGCCATTTTCAGGGAGGGACTTCAGAGCATAAAAACCGGCTATCCTTTGCAAAAGCTGGCTCCCTGTGTGTGACACCAGGCGGGGAAAATCCGCGAAAGTACACCGGCCCAGTGGGGCTCAGCTGTGAAAGACTGTGAGTGTGACCTGTCTATGTCTGTCTACTGTCCTCTTGCGTGAAACTCTTGCGAGTGGGGCAAAAAGAGCCTCCAGAAACCTCGCTCGCCCAGACGCCATTTTCAGGGAGGGACTTCAGAGCATAAAAACCGGCTATCCTTTGCAAAAGCTGGCTCCCTGTGTGTGACACCAGGCGGGGAAAATCCGCGAAAGTACACCGGCCCAGTGGGGCTCAGCTGTGAAAGACTGTGAGTGTGACCTGTCTATGTCTGTCTACTGTCCTCTTGCGTGAAACTCTTGCGAGTGGGGCAAAAAGAGGCTCAGAGGAGCACGGCCGCTCCGCTTCGCTACGCGGCCGTGCACTCTTTCTAAGGAAAGAACTCCATTGCAACAAGAAGGAAAAATCACACTAAGAACGGCGCTATATCACAGAAGCAAACATTTCTCTCTGGACTGTCTTCTCTGTTACATGCTCGGGCCTAAGATTTGACCCAGTGTGAGGCTTCATCCACGGAGGACTCCCCTCCCTTAGAGGCAAGTCAGCCCATCCAGAAAGGGAGGAGCCAGAGGAGTGTGCTGCCTACATCATATAGACAATGAATACCACTACAACACGTAGAAAAACCCACAATACAAATGTGACAATGGGGAAACAGCGCAGGCCAGCATCAGACATAGAGAATGAAGATGACAATTCTGAGGACCAGATAATGACTGAACAACTAATCAACCTCTCAGATAAGGACTTTAGACTAGCAATATGGAAGGTGCTCAACAGACTCCAAGAAACCATGGATCGAGTTGAACAGAACACTAATAAGAACCAAGAAAATATGAAGGCAGAAATGACAAAACTCCAAACTGAAATAACATGTCAACTAACAGGCCTGAAAAACTCAGTAAACGAAGTGAATGACAAAATGGATAAGCTCTGGGACAGGGTATCAGAAGCTGAGAATAGACTTGGTGCTGTGGAAGATGAGATACATAACAATTCCATACAGCAGGAGAGATTGGACAAAAAACTTAAAGCAAATGAGCAGACAATGGAAAAATTAGTCAAAGAATGGGAACAGACGAAAATAGAAGTCTATGATAAGATCAACAGAAACAACTTAAGAATCATTGGAGTCCCAGAGACCCAGGAAGAAAATTTCCAGGAAGAATCAATGGTCAAGAACATCATTAAAGAGAAACTTCCAGAGCTAAAGAATATATGTGATCAAATCCTGCATGCCCGAAGAGTACCAACCAAAAGAGACCCCAGAAAAACCACCCCAAGACACATCCTAGTCACAATGACAAATCCCACAGATAGAGACAGAATTCTGAAAACAGCAAGATCAAAAGGGGAAATCATGTTCAAGCAAGCTTCCCTGAGATTTACAGCAGACCTGTCACCAGAAACGCTCAATGCCAGAAAGCAGTGGTGGGATATTGTGACAAGACTGAATGAAATGAATGCTTCACCCAGAATACTATACCCAGCAAAACTCACTTTCCGGTTTGATGGAAGAATACATGGTTTCACAGACAAAAAACAGCTCAGAAACTTCACAGACACAAAACCAGTCTTAAGAGAAAAACTGAAAGACCTAATCTAAGACAAGACTACCCAAAAGACACACCAAATTTTGAAATAAAGATGGCGTTAAATCCCAGGACAATTCTTTCTCTCAACGTCAATGGACTAAATGCACCAGTTAAGAGACACAGAGTGGCTAAATGGATCAAAAAACTCAATCCAACCTTCTGCTGCCTACAAGAAACGCACCTGAATAGTCAGAACAAACATAGACTCAAAATAAAAGGCTGGAGAAAAGTTATCCAAGCAAACAACACCCATAAAAAAGCTGGAGTGGCCATACTAATATCAGATAATGCAAACTTTATACTCAGGAAGGTTGTAAGGGACAAAGACGGACATTTTATATTAATCAAGGGGTACGTAGAGCAGGAAGAATTCACTCTCCTAAACATATATGCACCGAATGAGGGGCCAGCAAAATATTTAATACAACTGCTGACAAATCTGAAAAATAATATCAACAACAACACAATAATTGTGGGGGACCTAAACACGGCTTTGTCAACACTGGACAGGTCAACCAGACTGAAACCCAACAAGAATATACTAGACCTGAGGAGAGAAATGGAAGAAAGAGGCCTAGTGGATATATATAGGACACTCCATCCCCAGAAACCTGGATACACATTCTTCTCCAATGTACATGGGACATTCTCCAGGATAGACTACATGCTGGCACATAAAACATACCTCCATAAGATCAAGAGGATAGAAATTTTGCAGACTACCTTCGCTGACCACAAGGCTCTGAAATTATTTGTGAACTCCAAAGGGACTCAGAAGAAACACTTTAACACCTGGAAGTTAAACAGCCTCATGCTCAATAACCAGTGGGTCCGAGATGAATTCAAGGAGGAAATAAAAAGGTTCCTGGAAACAAATGACAATAAAGACACAAACTCTCAGAACTTATGGGACACAGCAAAAGCAGTACTGAGAGGAAAATTTATAGCTTTGCAAGCACACATCAGGAAGGAAGAAGGAGCTTACCTGAGTAGCTTAATGACACAGCTAATAGAACTAGAAAATGCTCAACAAAAGGACCCAAGAACAGGAAGACAGAAGGAAATAACAAAGCTGAGAGCAGAAATCAACGAAGTGGAAACTCAAAAAACAATCCGAAAGATCAACGAAAGCAGAAGTTGGTTCTTTGAAAAAATAAACAAGATTGATAGACCACTGGCAAACCTAACAAAGAAAGAGAGAGAGAGAAACTTGATAACTCGTATCAGGAATGAAAAAGGAGAGATCACTACTGATATGACAGAGATTCAAAGGGTAATCAGAAACTACTTTGAAAAACTCTACGCCACTAAAAATGAGAACCTGGAAGAAATGGATAAATTCTTGGACTCTTATAATCTTCCACGGTTGAAGGAAGAGGATGTAGCATATCTAAACACCCCCATCACCATTGATGAAATTAAAACAGTAATCAAATGTCTGCCGAAAAACAAAAGCCCAGGTCCAGATGGATTCACAAATGAATTCTATCAAACTTTCCAAGAGGAACTACTGCCAATCTTGGCAAGACTCTTTCATGAAATTGAACAAACAGAAACACTTCCAAATAGCTTTTATGAAGCCAACATCACCTTGATACCTAAACCAGACAGAGACGCTACCAAAAAAGAAAATTACAGACCAATATCACTGATGAATGCAGATGCAAAGATCCTCAACAAAATCCTGGCAAATAGGATTCAATGCCTCATTAAGAAGATCATCCACTACGATCAAGTAGGTTTCATCCCAGGAATGCAAGGCTGGTTTAACATCCGTAAATCTATCAACATAATACACAACATCAATAACAAGAAAAATAAAAACCACATGATCATATCAATAGATGCAGAGAAAGCATTTGATAAGGTCCAACACCCATTCTTGATCAAAACTCTCAGCAAGATGGGAATGGAGGGAACCTTTCTCAATATAGTGAAGGCCATCTACCACAAGCCAGTGGCAAATATTATCCTCAATGGAGAAAAACTGAAAGCCTTCCCTCTAAATTCTGGCACAAGACAAGGCTGTCCTCTCTCACCACTCCTATTCAACATAGCACTGGAAGTACTTGCTATAGCGATTAGGCAAGAAAAGGATATCAAGGGAATCCAGATAGGAAAGGAAGAAGTCAAGCTCTCACTGTTTGCAGATGACATGATACTCTACTTAGAAAACCCTAAAGACTCTATCAAAAAGCTTCTAGAAACAATAGACTCATATAGCAAGGTGGCAGGCTACAAAATTAACACACAAAAATCAATGGCCTTTCTATACACCAACAGTAATAAAGAAGAAATGGACATTAAGAAAACAACCCCATTCACAATAGTACCACACAAACTCAAATATCTTGGAATCAACTTGACTAAATATGTGAAGGACCTATACAAAGAAAACTATAAAACTCTGCTCCAAGAAATAAGAGAGGACACACGGAAATGGAAACACATACCCTGCTCATGGATTGGCAGGATTAACATCATCAAAATGTCAATACTCCCCAAGGCATTATACAGATTTAATGCCATCCCTCTAAAGATACCCATGACATTCTTCAAAGAAGTGGATCAGACACTTTTGAAATTCATTTGGAACAATAAACACCCTCGAATAGCTAAAGCAATCATTGGGAAAAAGAATATGGGAGGAATTACTTTTCCCAACTTTAAACTGTACTACAAAGCAACAGTTATCAAAACAGCATGGTATTGGAATAAGGATAGGTCCTCAGATCAGTGGAATAGGCTTGAATACTCAGAAAATGTTCCCCAGAGATACAACCATCTAATTTTTGATAAAGGAGCAGGAAATCCTAAATGGAGCAGGGAAAGCCTCTTCAACAAGTGGTGTTGGCACAATTGGATAGCCACTTGCAAAAAATTAAACTTAGACCCCCAGCTAACATCATGTACAAAGGTAAAATCCAAATGGATTAAAGACCTCGATATCAGCCCCAAAACCATAAGATATATAGAACAGCACATAGGCAAAACACTCCAGGACATTACAGGCATCTTCAAGGAGGAAACTGCACTCTCCAAGCAAGTGAAAGCAGAGATTAACAGATGGGAATATATTAAGCTGAGAAGCTTCTGCACCTCAAAGGAAATAGTGCCCAGGATACAAGAGCCACCCACTGAGTGGGAGAAACTATTCACCCAATACCCATCAGATAAGGGGCTAATCTCCAAAATATACAAGGCACTGACAGAACTTTACAAGAAAAAAACATCTAACCCCATCAAAAAATGGGGAGAAGAAATGAACAGACACTTTGACAAAGAAGAAATACGCATGGCCAAAAGACACATGAAAAAATGTTCCACATCACTAATCATCAGGGAGATGCAAATCAAAACAACGATGAGATACCACCTCACACCCCAGAGAATGGCACACATCACAAAGAATGAGAATAAACAGTGTTGGCGGGGATGTGGAGAGAAAGGAACTCTTATCCACTGCTGGTGGGAATGCTGTCTAGTTCAACCTTTATGGAAAGCTATATGGAGATTCCTCCAAAAACTGGAAATCGAGCTCCCATACGATCCAGCTATACCACTCCTAGGAATATACCCTAGGAACACAAAAATACAATACAAAAACCCCTTCCTTACACCTATATTCATTGCAGCTCTATTTACCATAGCAAGACTCTGGAAACAACCAAGATGCCCTTCAACAGATGAATGGCTAAAGAAACTGTGGTACATATACACAATGGAATATTATGCAGCTGTCAGGAGAGATGAAGTCATGAAATTTTCCTATACATGGATGTACATGGAATCTATTATGCTGAGTGAAATAAGTCAGAGAGAGAGAGAAAAACGCAGAATGGTCTCACTCATCTATGGGTTTTAAGAAAAATGAAAGACACCCTTGTAATAATAATTTTCAGACACAAAAGAGAAAAGAGCTGGAAGTTCCAGCTCACCTCAGGAAGCTCACCACAAAGAGTGATGAGTTTAGTTAGAGAAATAACTACATTTTGAACTGTCCTAATATTGAGAATGTATGAGGGAAATGTAGAGCCTGTTTAGGGTACAGGCGGGGGTTGGGTGGGGAGGAGGGTGATTTGGGACTTGGGTGATGGGAATGTTGCACTGGTGATGGGTGGTGTTCCTTTTATGACTGAAACCCAAACACAATCATGTATGTAATCAAGGTGTTTAAATAAAAAAAAAATTAAAAAAAAAATGTATTCGGATATAAACAAAAATGCTAAAGATATTAAAAGATGCAGCTAACTTCCTAATGTTTCCTTCCTTTCCCCTCCCTCCTTCCCTCCCTTTTCCCTCCGTTCCTGTTTCCTTCTTTCCTCACTTCCTCCCTTTTCTTCCTTCCTTCCTTTCTCCTTTTTTCATTCCTCCTTTCCTTTCTTCCTTTTTCCTTTCCTCCTTCTCCTTCCTTCCTCCCTTCCTTCCTTTCCTTTCCTCATTTCCTTTCCCCTTCCCCTTCCTTCCTCCTTCCTTCATTCCTTTCCTCATTCTCCTACCTCCCTCCCTTCCTCTCTCCCTCCCATTCTTCTTCCTTCCTTCCTCCCTCCCTTCCTTCCTTCCTTTCTTCCTTCCTTCCTTCCTTCCTTCCTTCCTTCCTTCCTTCCTTCCTTCCTTTCTTCCTCTCTTCGTTCCTTGCCTCCCTCACTCCCTGTCTCCCTCCTTTCATTCTTTCTTTTCTTCCTTCCTTCCTCCCTCCCTTTCTTTCTCTTTTCCTTTCTTCCTTCCTTCCTTCCTTTCTTCCTTCCTTCCTTCCTCCTTTCCTTCCTTCCATCCTTCCCTCCTTCTCTCACTCCCTCTCTCCCTTCCTCCAGTTCTTTCCTTCCTCCCTTCCTTTCTTCCGTCCTCCCTTCTTTCCCTTCCTCCCTCCCTTCCTTCCTCCATTCCTTCCTTCCACTCCCTTCCTTTCTTCCCTTTTTCCCTCCCTCCCTCCCTCCCTCCCTCCCTCCCTCCCTCCCTCCCTCCCTTCCTTCCTTCCTTCCTTCCTTCCTTCCTTCCTTCCTTCCTTCCTTCCTTTTTTCCTTCCTTCCTTTTTTCCTTCCTTCCATGGGGAAGGAAGCACTGACTCAGTGCTTAGGGATCATTTCTAGAGGTGGTCAAGATTAAGCAGCATGCAAGCAAATGCCTTAAGCGTTATACTTTCTCTCAGGCCTTAATCTATTTCTAAATTTCTTAATCTATTTCTTAAACAGACAGTGCATGTTTTTTTACAATACATGTATAAAATATTTAAGTTATTGTGTCACTGAAATTCACCCGATATTCTTAAAATTAATGAAAATTAAGTGAGTGCATCTCATATTAAGTAGTAGGTAGTTTTGTGTTTTGTTTTGTTTTGCTTTTTTGTTTTTGGGGCCACACCCAGTGTCGCTCCTGGCTATGCGCTCAGGAATGGCTCCTGGCTTGGGGACCATGTGGGACTTTGGGGGATCAAACCTCAGTCCTCCTAGGCTAGCACTGCAAGGCAGATTACTGCTTCTGCCACTGCTCTGGCCCCTAAGTAGTAGGTAGTTTTTCTTTAAGTTCCCCAGACGGAGCCTGAGAAACAATAAGAACAATTTAAACTAGGGTGTTTCTGATTTTAAGTTTAATCAGCTACCAGATTGTTTTTCATTGACATTTAAATGTTTTTAAGATAAGAGATAAAAAATCTAGTATTTTATTGAAATTTAAATAAATTGATAAGTTTCTATAGTGAGTTGGTGTTTTTTTTCTTCCGGACATTTTCAAATTATATTTTTTACTTTATTATTTTTATTACTTTTTACTTTTTTTATTATTTTTTACCATATGGTTTCTATATTAAGAACTCAAATGTATCATAGTTTTTCCACAATAGTCATAGATCCTATAAAAATGAAGAAATAAAAGTTTTTTTGTTTTTTGCGGTTTTTTTTAGAAATAAAAGTTTTTATTAAAATTTTATTTTCAAAATAGAGAGGTCTAAATTTACCTACAACCAGATATTGACAACACCTTTCTAATTTTTGCTAGTGTTGGCTTTTATTAATATAATAAACAAAGGCATGTCCTGGATATATAATAATCTTTTTGTGTGTGTTTGGGCAGGAGAGATAGTACAGTGGGGAAGTTACTTATGTTGCATGCAGCTAACCTGGGTTCAATCACAAGAACCCAATATGGTCCCTTGAGCACAAAACAGAAGTAAGCCCTGGTTATAATAGGATATAATAGGATATGACTAAAAATATGAAAAAAAAAGTATTTTATATATTAGTGTATTAATAAAAAAGCTTACTGTAGATAGTTATTTTGTGTGACTTTTCTCACTAAAGTTGCCACTAAGTTTGTAGTGAAAATGTTACTATTTTGATAGTCCCTAGTACAAAACATTACATGATTATTATAATCTAATACGCTCTATTTTCTGAAGATTTAGCATGAAATTAATATAATGCAAATTATAAAAGCACAGCATATATAAACATAAATTGATATCACTATTAAATTATAAAAATATTAAAATAATATTCTGTTTAATATTATTAACTATTAAATATTATTATTTTATAATTAATTTTTCCTTATCATGTTCAGTCGTAACATATTCAAATAAATCTCTCCACTGGTCACCCTTAATACAACTATGTGTATGTATGACTATGCACAGGCTTGTGTATCTAATAGACATCTTTATAAAAACACTTATGCTCACACAATAGTAGCAATAGATTTGTCAAGAATAATTATAAAAAGCTTTCCTGTTCCACTTGGTTGGACAAAGGTGCTGCTAAAATTTTATGAAAAAATTGTACGTAATTTAGAACATTAAATTTAGAACATCAAAAAATAGAAATAAGTCCACAATTAAACTAAAATATGGCTAAAATATGCTTCTAAAAGAAGAGTTTAGGGAAAGCAATAAATAATCTAGAAGCCTGTATTTCAAAGTATAAAAGGCTTTATTACCATAGGCCTGTTTTCTGTCAAATGCTTCCCTACTTGTTCTTCTCCATTTTTCAAATTGGCATTCCCTTATATTGCCAAAGCAGGTGCCTTTCTTGCAATAACAGGAGTACATGTTTCACAAAATCACACAGGGAATAGTTTATCATGCAAGATTATTTCATGACTAATGATGATCTCTATAAACATTGAGTTCTATTTGACTGCCTGGTTGGTGGAGGTCCAACCTGGTGACAGTTGGCATGTGTTTTATCTCATCTCGCCTTCCACATTCTTGACATAGCCTAATATATGGTAGAAAGAAGCTCTGAAATGTTATACGGGATAAAATGATGAATAGAAGCTATTAAATAAAATTACAACAAATAAAACATAGAGTAGAGGGCTTTATCTTATCTAGCTTTATCAGTGACATAGGAGGTCTTTGTGGAGCTTTATTCCAAAGCTAAAATATTAGCTGCTGGACACTGTAACATAGTAAGTATCTCATTTCCACTAAGTTTATAATTGGGTATGTAGGCAGGAAGGAGCAAAAATTTTAAAATAACATACTATTTTGGTTAAAGCTCTAAAGGTGCAGATATAAATGCATGTAAAATGCTGTGAAAAAGGATAACATTATATGGGATATAACATGTGCCTCTATGTATATTAATATATTCATACATATGTATATATATTTTCTTGGTTTGAAGCATTACTGACTTAGTTCGGGTATTTTTCCTGGTCTGTGCTCAGGGATCATTCCTGTTGGGCTTGGGTCACCATATAGGCTATTAGAAATTAAATCGGGATTAGTTACATGCAAGGCAAACACCTTACCATCACACATTTCTACATTACTATGCTGTGGTACTCATGTTTTTAATACTGCTACAATATTTTACTATACACTTGAGTAAACGTTAAAAAAAAAACCTAAATTTAACATTTTACTACTAACTATTCCTTTCCTTTTTTTTATAAAAAACATTGAAATATAAATCCCTTTAAAGTTTCTAACAGATGTAATAATTGCACATAAGAATATGAATTAAAAATCAGACTGTCTGGGGCAGGAGCGATGGTGCAGTGGTAGGGTATTTGCCTTGTACACAGCTGACCCAGGATGGACCTCAGTTCTATCCCCCCCTGAGTTCCATCTGGTCCCCCAAGCCAGGAACAATTTCTGAGTGCAGAGTCAGGAGTAACCCCTGAGCGTCACAGGGCATGACCCAAAACAAACAAACAAACAAACAACACAAAAGAATCAGACTGTCTATTGACTTCACCTCTCTTCTACCATATATTATACTAGGCATTATACTGGGTAATTGATCTCACATCTCTCTAACTCCAATTCTTTAACTATAAATTGGGTTAATAATAATAGTGCCTAGTTGGAATTGTTATACAATAAGAATTGACTATACTAAAGATTTTTGTAATACTTTTAAATATTAACATTAGTTCTTTAGAACATCTTCTAAACCTTAGAACAAAATATCTTCAGAACTTGGAAATTGTGGCGTTATTTTGTTGTAGTTTTATGAAACTCTGCAGATGTTTGAGCAATGTTTTCCTCTCAAGATTATAGTAGAGCTCAGTGGCACAGTGCCTGAGATTACATATGATATTAGTTAAATGCCAGCACAAATTATTGCCCTAATGAACATGATATAAGAAACTGAAGAAAATATTAGTTTTCTCTTTCACTAGAAAATTCCAAGAAAACTCCAAAAATCATAAAGAATGTCAGAGTTGTTTTCAATTCTATCATGATCCTATCTATTTTGACCTAGGACATTTATAATAATATAATAAATTTACTATATGTTCTTTTCTGACATTCTGCCTACTGAGAATCTTACTTATAAAATTCTATTTTGACTGCTAAAACCAAGTTTGAGAACTTGGAATACATAGGACAGTAAATAGAAAATAAAAATAGGAAATGGTTCAACTTTCAGATACCTGACAACCTTAGCATTAATTCAAATAGCACCTATGTCTATCTGTCTTATATGCAAGATAAAATATGTATGCATGTATATATTTATATACTCATTTAATTCTCATACAAATTTTGCCTCCATTTGTCTCCATTCTATATCAAAGGGAATGAACAAGTGGCAAGTGTTAAATAAATTGTTGAAATACTACTATTAATTGTCAGTCATCCAAATGTTAACATTTATTGGATTCTAGGTGCCATGCATCTTTCTAAGCTCATTACACTGGCATATGCACACATAAATAAATGTGTGACATTTTTATATAAATTTTCACTGTCCATATGTAAGGTGGATAAAAGAAGATAAAATATTAAAAGTACCAAAATCCCATAAAAATGTATTGACAGGGGCCAGCGACATAGCACAGCCGTAGGTCATTTGCTTTGCATGAGGGCAAAACCCAGGGCAGACAGTGGCTTGATTCCTGGCATCCCATATGGTCCCCCGAGTCTTCCAGGAGTGATTTCTGAGTGCAGAGCCAGGAGTAACCCCTGAGCACCAATGTTGAATCCCCTCCCCAAAAAATTTATTGACAGAACTGTACAGCACAAAAGAAAGTAATTAGAAATTTGATAGAGGGGTCGGTAAGATAGCACACAGGTGGGCCCTTTGCTTTGTATATAGTCAGACTTAGGACAGAAGGTGGTTTGAATCCCAATATTCCATATGGCTCCCCAAGCCTGCCAGGTTCGACTTCTGAGCACAGAGACAGGAGTAAATTCTGATCATGGCCGGGTGTGACCCAAAAAAGAAAAATGAAATTTGATAGATTTTGTATAATTATATAAAATGTTCCTAGTGGTAGTATACTCCTATCATAAAAAAGGAAAATGTAAATTTGAGGTAATATATATCAAATATATATTATTTCATATCTCCCTATGACTAGATATATATAAATAGATTATATAATTTTCTGGTATCCATAGCTTGCGTGTGGTAGAGTTGATATCTAATTGCTGGTTTTCATTACCCAACAAAAGGGACTGTTTATGTGACATCAAATTCTGTTGGCACATTAAGTAACTGAATTCACTATTTAAACTTTAAAAATCTCCAGTATATCATGTGATAACAGTCATGTTATTGTTTAAAAAAGTAAAAAATAAAGCAAGATGCTTTAGTTTCTGTCGTTAATGAGTTCAAATCTAAGATCAGTGAATCACAATAAAGTGATGTGATCAGCATACCAGTAGAAGTGATTACACTAAGGAATGAGGGGACTGAATGATACATTTAAATGTCTTAAGTAGGGGCTGTAGCAATAGCAGAGCAGTAGGTGTTTACCTTTCATGTGGCAGACCCTGATGGATCAGGGTTCTATCCCAAGCATCCCAGATGGTCCCTTGAGCCTGCCAGGAGCAATTTCTGAGCACAGAGCCAGGAGAAACTTCGGAGTGCAGCTGATGTGGTCCACCCAAAAAATATCTTAAATAATAAATTGAATTGTTTCTTGTGTTTTGGGCCTCACCCATAAGTGTTTAGGGTTTACTATTGACTCTGTACTTAGAAATTACTCCTAGTAGGATGATAAACCATTTATGGTACTAGGGATTGAACCCATTTTGTATGCCAGGCAAGTGCCCTACACAAAATATTATCACCAAAGCCCCAGAGTTGAACCCTTTTTAGGTAGGAAAAGGTATTTTATGTACAGAAGATGATTTGTATAAAACCAAGAAACATAGGATCATATGTGTTTTAGGGGAAAGCAAGTGGATAAGGCTTGGTATACTAGTATAAACACCAAAACGTGAGGTAGATAACATCCTGAATTCTTCATTGTCATAATGGCAATGACATTGAGTAGTTCATCAATTTTCTAATAAAATAATTTTATTAGAACAATATTACAAGCTCCTACTTCTCTAGCCACAAAGAACCCAAGTCTCCTATATCTCTCTATAGTCAGTCATCTATATATTAAAGATGGCATTTTAGACAAAATATGAACTCGAAGAATGCTTACTGTCAATCATTCATCTAAGTATTTTAAATGTGGTCTTATTTTGTGGAATGCTTCCTCATTTAAATTTTTCTGATTTTTTAATAATTATTTTCATTATACATTGTTTTGCCAGGCACTTGTGATACTGTATATTCTGTGTATTCATTATATTTGTTGTATATATCTGTGTATTCTGTTGTAAAATTATGTCAGTTTTGCATTACTGGTGGTACTAAATTTTATTTCTCTATGATAATATTTTCCTTTTATATCTGCCATAAAATTTAATTAATATTTCCTTTTTATTATAAATTATTTAAGCACCATGATTACAAACATGATTGTAGTTGGGTTTCAGTCATAAACAGAAGACGCCCCCTTCACCAGTGCAACTTTCCCACCACCAATGCCCCCCTCCTTCCATCCCCAGCCTGTATTGAGACAGGCATTTTACTACAGTTACTTTCTTTTTTTTTAAGTTTAGTATGCTGTTTTTTTTTTAATTGATATTTTCTTATTTTTCACAGTTGGTAACTGTTTTTGTGAGGAGACACATGGAAACTACTGAAGTTTATATTTCTTTCATTTTTGAACAACAGCTTTAACAATATATTTTTTTTTCTTTTTGAGGTCAGTGAAATTAGTCAATGGCAAATGCAGTTTTGTAAGTTCAAGCCCAGTGCTGTGTCATAAATGGGGGAGATCAAATCAAACTCATTGTGTGAGGAGCTTATTCAGAACACAGAAATGCCTAAGTGACACTCTTCCCAATCCTGACAGCTCTGCTAAGATTCCTAGCAAACCAACCAACCAACCAAACACAAACAAAGACTGAGAAGATTCTCACTGCTCTGTGGTCTATAATCAATAAAAAAAGAATATATTGCTAAGAATCATTACTATAATCATTGCACAATAGAATTTTTCTGACTCCATTATTCCTTCTATATTTGTTAGCTATCATTCTCCTATATGGAAAGATTTTCATTTAAAGTATTAATTTACTTGCTTATATTAAAATGTTCTCATGAATTGGCATATAACACATTAGCCTTATAGTTATTAAGTTGCATAAATGATTCCTTATTTGACCAGAGAAACCTCTTCTATTTCCTTTTTTTTTTTTTGGTTTTTGATTTTTGGGTCATACCCAGCAGCGCTCAGGGGTTACTCCTAGCTCTACGCTCAGAAATTGCTCCTGGCAGGCTCAGGGGACCATATGGGATGCTGGGATTCAAACCACCATCCTTCTGCATGCAAGGCAAAAGCCCTTCCTCCATGCTATCTCTCCGGCCCCTATTTCCTATTTTTAATAATTTTATTTCTTGTACAGGTTTCACTACTTTCTCTTGATCTTCCCCCAATCCAGTTCTGAAATAGTTATTTCTCTAAGAAGCTTTTGTTCATAAGGTAAGTGAGTTGTTAGTGCTCAAAAATTAAAGTAGGGCCACATTTCAAGCCAAGTATTTTGAGTCCAGTACATGCAGTTCAAACCATTGTAATTCACTGTCACATAAACATAGCAGTAAATAAAGGGAAATATATGACACAATAAAAAAATCTAAGCTGGAGACACCATTTTGAAAATGAAAGATGTTATTGTTGCATTTCTGTGTTGGATTCAAAGAATTATAACTGATTATCAATGAGAGAAGGATTATAGAAACAGAAATGTTATGATTTATCTATGAGTAAAAGAAAATACTAGAAACAAAGGGGTCAGTACTGATAGATCATATATTGATCAAGATAGGAACACTATTGGTCAGAAAACTCAGAAAAACTAAAACACATTCTGAATGCTTAAAAATAGCATGATAAATTCCACTAGATTTTATGATTCAGTCACTATTGGTGATTTGATTCTGTACTTCAGATGATTTGCTAGCAGTCTGTCTCTGTAACTAGAAAACAGTGAAAACACTTCAAGAGTAATGGCATATAATTTACCTACTTGGAAACCTCATACAATTCTCTGTATAGAGCAAGTACTCAATATGAAGCTATCACATTTACTAAAAGAGATTGAGATGAATTTAAGTAATCAGTTTTACAGAATAAAAATTTTAGAGTGGAATAGCAAAGACTAGAATTTAAGAATAAAAATAATTGAAAGCCTTGGGTTCAAAATATAAAAAAATGAAAGGAGACAGGGATGATTTTTAAGTGTTCTGAAGATGTCTTGGAAAGGACAAAGGAATATTTATGTTGAAACCATCTTGTCTGCATCTAGAAAGGAAGGAATGTATATTACTAGCAATTTGAAGAATCCTGGGTCATTTATATGTTCAAGACTACTCAAAATAGTGAAATTCAATACAGTAAATTTACTACAATAAAATTACAATAAAATATATTTAAGATGCTCAGTACTCAAAAATAAAAACCCACTCCAGGATGAAAATGTTATCTTTCTCATTTTATAGACAAAGAAGTTATGACAGAGTAAATTGTTTGCCTAAGAAATCACTGAACCACAGTATAGAAGATACCAATTACAAATGTATGAATCTTGGCTCATGTAGAGGAACTTTAACTTCATGAAACAGGCTTTCTTTTATTGTTTGTATTTATTTTTTGTAGGAGGTCACACCTGGCTGTGTGCACAGGGCTTACTCCTGGCTCTGTGCTCAGGAATCATTTCTGGTGGAACTCAAACTATATATAATACCAGAGCTCAAACCCAGGTCATCCACAAGTATCATAAGTACCTTACCTGCTGTAATATCTTTCCAACCCCAGATATAGGCAGATATAGGCATAACTTCAGTATATCTGTATTCATTTACAGATATCATTTTTCATAAAATATGATGATCTACTATTTTTCTAACAATATATGCCCAATTTCTAATTTTATTACATTTTGGTAGTTCTCATCATATTTTCAACTTTTTCAATATTATTGTACTTTTATAGTGGTGCACGATTAATGATCTTGAATATTTATTTGTTATTATTTGCTGGTACCAGAAACTAAGTAGTTATAAAATGGTGAACTTCAATTAGACCAATTAGTAATCATATAATGGCCTTTAAATGTTTAAATGAAAGGAACAGTCACAAGTCTCATTGTTAACCAAAATCTTGGCACAAAATAAATTTAGTGAGAAAGGGATATCATAAGGTGAGATCCAGAGGAATATATGGTTCTTGAACCTGCTAGACAAGTTTTGATATAAAAGAAAGTAAAAAGTGTAACACCAGTGAACAAAGAAATGAGGAAAATTTATGTCTTGCTTTATTTAATTGTTAGCTTTATTATGGTAGTCTGGAACCAAACCAATCTTTTCCTATCGGTGAATACTAAATATTTATACGTTGTAATATTAATCAGCTTGAATTGTGTATATCAAACAGAGAAGAGAAACAGAAACTTGGGATAAGATCATATCTCATAGAAATTGGTCACTTTTCTGTTCAAGGGATCCTTATATTAAAACATACATTTTATTATTAGGGTTAAAGTGTAACTCTGTAGTAGAACTCAAGATTGACATATACAACAGTTTCAGTCACTGGTACCAAAAACAAATCAATACTTCAATTTTAAGTAAAGATGAGGTAAAAGAATAGTAAAGGTAAATAAGTACTAGTAATAGTTTTAGTAGCTACTAAAGAGTGCCTACTATATTGTTTTATAGCATACATTATATCTGTTTATAAATATCTTTGTATAAGGAATGTCAGGCGCTATCCCAATTAACTAGATTTATATCAGTTAGGAATTTGACTACACTGTCATTTAAGTCTCACAAATTTCCTTATGTAGTAGATGCTTTTCTCAGTATTCGATAGATGAATAAACTTGAAGCAAGAAGAGTTTAATCAGAATCCATTGCCTCTGTTCCTAGCTACAACATAAATAAGTAAATTGGTGCTATACTTGCTTGATTTGATATTACATATTTATAATTAGAAATATAATGGTAATTAATTGTTTTTATTTATAACAATACTATTAATCTTAGTTTTTCAAATATTATTAGATACAAGAAGAAAATTTAAATATAAACTTTAAAAACACTTATTTTTAATGGGGCCAGGCCTGGTAATGCTCAGGCATTACACCTGGCTTTACTATACTAAGGAATCACTAGTGGCTGCACTCAGGGAACCTTATGTGATACTGAGGGTCAAATTTATACTGAGAACTGCATTTAATGCAAGCACTTTGCCTACTGTACTATCTCTCTGGCCCTTTAAAAGCACTAAAATTATACACCACAAAAGTGAATATTGGGGGAAATCCCACTTTAACACATCTTGAGGAATACAATTCATTTATTTTACATCATGATCCTCCTTTCTCTTCTATACTTTTCTAGAATGTTTCACTTCATTGAAAAAGACTAAATAAATATGAAAACAAGCACAACTAAGATAAAAGTTCACTTCATAATATATAATAAAAACAATTTACATCTACTCATTATGTGTAAAAATATTTATATATTTCAGGCTAGGCAGAGCTCTGAATATTTATTTTCAAAGTAGAAAGAACAAAATTGGAGAAAATTGTATTTGCCATTTTGAATCCAATCAAATAAATTTCTCTGGTGTTCTTATGGAAGAAAATTCCTCCCTTCAATCATGCAAGAAAAGACCCATTTTAAAGAAAAAAATGGGTAAAACATGAGCTCCAAATTATCATTTTCTTTCTTTGTTCTGTTTATGTTTCATATGTCAGACTTCCCAACTATAGGTACACTTGAGCTATGTCTCTGTAGCTGTGTGATTAAAATAGTATTCATCTAGGGAACGAATATTAATTGCTTTGTCTTTTGCTTTGGTCAAGCCTCAGACCATTTTATCTTGATCTTCATTATTGTGGTCCCATCAAGTTTTGTTGGAATGCTTTTTCTATGGGTGGATTCTTGGGATTCTAGGAAACAATATACATATTTTTAAAGTAAATATTTCACTGAAATTTCATAGTGCCTCAGATTGCTACAAATAACCATAACATGTAATGGCTTTGAATGTCATGACTTATTTCAACTAAACAATTTCTATGGTCTATTTCTGGTTATATGACTAATATAATTATATTAAATAAATTAAAATTTTACTATTATATATTACACCTTAGAAACACAATTTTCACCTCAATATGTGAACATAATGTGCCTCAGCTGAGTTTTTTAATTCTTTTAGCCCCGTGGTTCAACTCACATTCTTTCCATGTTTGCTCTGATTTTTACTGTCATTATAATTTTATATCAATTGGCATGTATACAATGTAGTGTGAATGTCCATTTACCTGGATGAAAATGTTTTACTTTTTTCTTCCCAGACATTCTTCAAGAAGTCATTAACATTACTCAGTAAAAGTACTCAGTGAAATTCCTTCATGTGCCTTATATGACCTTTGAACTAAAGGTACTGAGCAATTTCTTTGCTTTATGAAGTGGCTACTGTTTTTCAGAATTAGGTAACAAAGAATGCAGAGATAATAAGAGTTTTTGTTCAAATGGAGGAGACAAATACTAAATAGGACAATATCAAATTCAGAGAGTAATAAAAAGAAAGTAGAATATTATAATATAGAGACTTAAGGAATGAGAAACATTGAAAGTGGTGGTAGTTTGCATGTGGTAGGTCAGAACCAGAGAGGGCATGCCTTTTATTTGTGTGAACGATATTAAAGAAGACACAAGGGTAACACCAAGGCTGGGAGAGAAGCAGTTGTAACGGGAAGTCTTGCAAGAGTTCTTCACGACATGTTCAAGGAATAGAAACACAAGATTGAAGAGGTTGGAAGCCTTCTTATGAGGATTATACGAAGTCATAAAAGTATGATAAATTTAGAGACTTCTTTCTAAGATCTGTCATAATGAAAGACCTGCATGTTCACATACTTTATTAAGAAAATAATATATGGCTGAGGACCAGTACAATATATCTGTGAGGTTTTTTGTTTTGTTTTGTTTTTAATTAAAATTACATGTTTCTAGTGTAGTGGAAGGTATTTTCTTTTGGGGGGCATGTCTGGTGATGCTTGTAGTTTGCTCTTGACTCTATGCTCATGGATCACTTCTAGTGATGCTTAAGGGACCATATGTGCTTCCATGGATTGAACTCAGGTGGTACAGGTGCAAAACAAGTGCTTTATCTGGGGGGGGGGGTCCTCCCGGTTCTGTGCTCAGAAATTGTTCCTGGCAGGCTTTGGGGACCATATGGGAAGCCACGGATTGAACCTGGGTCCGTCCTGGGTCAGCTGCATGCAAAACCAATGCCTACCAATGCTATTAATTCGGCCCCAATCATTTGTACTATCTTTCAAGCTCTCAATTTGTAATTTTGATTATTGTTTATTATCTCTATTAAATCAAATGGACCAAGTCACATAACACATTATAACATTCATTATAGATATGATTCTTATAAATATAATAAATCTATTCACGGAGACTGTAGGATAATTGGAATAATAGTTGAGTTAGTTACAATATCTGTTTTTTTCTTTTATTAAAAAGATAATTGCTCACTTCATGAAGCTCACCACAAAGAGTGGTGAGTGCAGTTATAGAAATAAGTACACTGAGAACTACCATAATCAAGTGAATGAATGAGGGAACTGGAAAGCCTGTCTGGAGTAAGGTGGGGGTGGGGTGGGATGGAGGAAGATTTGGGACATTGGTGGTGGGAATGTTGCACTGGTGAAGGGGGTGTTCTTTACATGACTAAAACCTAATCACAATCATATATGTAATCAAGCTGTTTAAATAAAGTAAAAAAGATAATTACATTTGTTAACATGTACTACTAAATGTTAACTACCTTTTAAAAAGTGAATACATTTCTTGCTAAAACTTTTTTAGGGCAAGGATTTGAACTGTGGTTCATATTTAGTCCCTACAGATACTGTGAGAAAAATACAGCAATGTTTTAAAAATTGAGTAGAATAATATTTTACCAAATGATCATGAACATATATCAAGGCTTATCTGTACAGGTGGTTCTTGTACAGGAAACAACATTATGCACAGTTTGACTTAAGGTCACACAGGAATAAATACAATTCCTTTTGAACTTGACAATAATTTATTGGAATGTATCTTACTTTAAATAAAAAAGTGGCAGCCTAAGCCTCAAAATTCTTCATTGTATACACTCATTTCACTATTTGACTCATTCTGGGAGTAAACTGGTTTTGAGTGAGAAGAAAGATGTTTGTGTTGAAAGATGTATTTTTGTTAACCCTTACTTAATAGTAGAGTTAGATGCTCGCTAAGAACTATGGAGTAATTAGAAAACATATTTTGGGATTGATTTTAACCCAATAATTTATCCTTCAGAAATTTCTCTCTCATAAACCTGTCAACTTTTAAATGAAATTGGCCTTAAACTCAAAACAAGTCTTTAAGATTATAATTATAAAATGCAAATCCCACTTAAAGTGCTAGATTTCTTGGATTGCATAAATTCTAATGGGGTTTTCTGTCTAATTTTAGTTAGTTACTAGGTTATTCTCTTTTTGAACTGAACTTGTTCTTTATAAAGCTAAAGATAAAAACAGAAACCCTATTATTTAGCCTATAAAGAATGTTATTCTACCTATTTTCTTAAATGAACTTCCTAATTTAATAGTGATATTTTCAATACTATTTCACATAGCTCTAAGAACTGATATTGTTATGTGTTTATTTTGTGTTTGGTTCAAGGTTCATCATTTTTCTTTCCTGGGGTAGATGTAGTCCATTTTGGCTTCTTTATCAAGTGAAATAATCTAATGGACATCCATGTATATGGTATTTGTAAAAGATTACAATCTGGAACATTGGTATATAAGCTCTGATTTGAAAAGAAATCACCTTTTCAAGGTAAGTGCTATATTTTTTTTCAAAAGTAAACAGTGACTTTAATAAGAGAAATGAGATAGGGAATAATATAGTTATTTTTAAGAGAAATTAAGCTTATCATTAACTATCACACAAATTTACTCTGTATTATTGAAGACAATTTCTAGAGGATACATCTATTTGATTTTTAAAAGATTATGATAGAAAAAACAATTAAATAAAATACATAGTATAAGAGATTTGAATTGATGCAACTATTCCATGGAAAATATTCCATGTTTTGCGTACTACAAATCACCCACCTTATTTATTCTCAATTTTGAAATTATTTGACTTATATTACTAATTGTAAATGCTATATTTCAACACATTTATTCTTCTCAATCATATTAAGATGATGTATACTAAATGTATTTTTAAATTTATTTCTACAGTGAACCTGCTCTTCAATACCTATAGAGATTGCTTTCTATTCCATTCCTTTTTCATCTACTAAGTCTATATTTAAACAAATATTCTCAATCTTTTAATATTATTCCTTAAATATTATTATATATAAATTATTAAAATAACAATATTCATATTTATGAGAATAAAAGAATATAAACTGACTTATATGGTTTGAATTTTATATCTGCTATTAAGTAGCACAATCATATTTCTTCATAGTTTCAGTAATGTCTAAGATGATTAATTTGAACTAAGGCTAAGAAACTTTATTGCATTTTGATCATAGCAAAAGAGGAGATAAATTTGGTTTTTAGTTTAGTTTAAAGTTGATTTTTTAAATAAATTAGTTGACAGTGATTTATTTTTTATTTCTTATAATTTAGTGTTTAAAAGATTGATGAAAAAGAACTATGATAATTTAGAAAATGAGAACATCAGCTAGATCTTTTAAAATGGATCTCTTGTTAATTTCGCAATTTACTTTAAATACAAGCATGCACATTTTATTAAGATATAAGTATTGTAGTCTAAGGTATGTAATGATAATGTCCAAATAAGGGTAAAATTGAGGATAAATTACTTTAATATGTGTACATTTTTTAAAAATAATTTTGAGAAAGGAATTGCACTAAAAGTAGTGACATGAGTTTCTTACATTAAAAATAACATATAGATTATATACTTTTAAAATATAATATTTTTGTCTACTCGTACATGAAAATGTTAATAAGAGTACTTGAGAAAAATAGTTTTATAATAACATATAAACAAAGCAATCATGAATGGGAATATAATATTTTAAATACAATGAAATAATCTACTAAATATTTTGTGTTCCTTTAAAATAACTTAATAAATATTCTTTCTTATCTTTTTATAATTTTAAAATGTTAACAATCACCTCCATTAGAAAATATATCAATTTCAATGAGAATAGTTTCACTTAATATAATACTTGTATGGTCTACTTCTGTTAATGTTATTCATACAAAGGTCAGAGGTTGACAATTTGATAGAATGAAGTTTTCTTACAAGAAATTTATCAAAATTGAACAGTAGGGGACGATATTTCACTAGTTTGTGTTACGCTCATCAGAGTAAAGGTAGAAAAAAGGCCTTTAGGGAGTAAAGAAAAATCTATAGAAAATTTAAATTAAACTCACTTTACTATAAACATCTTTCTTTATATTTGTTTATTAAAGTAGCTTTTGTTGTAGAATATTTCTTGTACTTATATCAGCATTTTTATACTTTGATTTAATTAAGGGCACTATTTCCATTAGCAGAAATATTTTATCATTAGTGATAACACTGTCTAATTAGAATTCACCGTAGGAGAAGTTTTATTTAGAGTAGAAATGTTTTTTTTTCCTTTCATGTTACTGGTCTTTATTCATTCCCCAAAGAAAAAGAGGAAAAAAAGCAAGAACATGAAAAACCTGTACAAGAAAAGTCAAGTAAAAGTTAAACCATGAGGGTATGAACAATGATCCTAATGATCCATTTATAGTATATGTGGATATAGGGAGCAAAATGGAAAAAATAGAGATGAACAATTTTGTTTAAAACAATTCTATTTCTTTACATGTGCTAATACTATAGAATTCTATCAAGGAAGAACTCTTGAATTTTATTGGCTAGGCTGAATCTAACACAATTAATGACAAAACATAAATCTATATTTTATAGCTAAAAAAGTTATTTTGCAATAAAATATCCAAGATTATTTTTTCCTTATAGTTATAAATATGTTGTAAATTTGTATATTCTGGTATCATAGAATCCACCAACAGAAAATTATAAAGTAGCTATTACTTATTACTGATAATTATGTGAGCCTAATAACCATTTTAAGGAGTATTCATTAATGAACTACTATGATCAATATACATATAGTTGTGTCTATAAATTTAATCATTCATATTCTGAAATTTTTTAGAGCTAAGTTTTCAATTTACTGTTCCTCAAAATAGAATCTGGATTTTGCTACAACATAGATACTACAAGATATTATTATGTTAATCAGAGTAAATTAGAAAGAGAAAGACAAACACGAAATAATCTTATTCATAGGTAATATATGGAAACAAAGCATAGGAACAAATACATACAATATAAAACTACCCTTAGATTTGAAAAAAATTTACTATTTGGGTGTGTTAGATGTTACCAAATTTTATGCATGCTTGATGGTTCTTAGCCAAAATCTCTGAAACAACAGGTTAAGATTATTATGCTGTCTTTCTGGTCCTAACAGATTTGGAATGCAAAACTGAGATGCTAGAAGGGCAAGTGTTGGGGTACACTGAGTAGTGATTTGCAATAGATTTTAGTGAGAATATAATATCACAGTCATGGTGAGAATGATATAATTGTTTTTCAGGAATATGAAAGTATTTTTGAACATATAAATGATATAAAATAATGTTACATCAATAAAAATAAAATATGGGTAAATCCACCAAAATTTTAATTCTCCAAAAGTAACAATATCCTTTATCTCCTGGAAATAGAGAGTCAAGATTATGGCTAAAATTAAAGGGATCATAAAATGTTTAATGAACGGTAAAAAGTATAATTATTAACCTGGGCCTTTTAACTAAATATAATAAAACAAAACTATAATAATTACCTCTTCCTTCCTTCTATCCTTCCTTTCTACCTTTCTTTCTTACTTTCTTTTTTCCTTCCTTCCTTCTATCCTTCCTTCCTCTGACCTTCTCTCCATCCTTTATCTTTCCTTCCCTCCTTCCTACCTTTCTTCTTTCCTATCTTCCTTTCTTCCTACCTTCTGTCCTTTCTACCTTTCTTCCTTCCATTATATAATCCTTATTTCCTACTATCCTTCCTTCCTTCCTTCTTTCTATCCTTCCTTCCAACCAACCCTCCTTCTTGCCTTCCAACCTTCCTTCATTTCTTCCAAACTTTTCCCTTCATTTCTTCCAATCTCCCTTCCTTCCAACCTTCCTTCCTTTCAAATTTCCTTTCAACCTTCTTTCCTTCCTAACTTCCTTCCTTCCAACATTTCTTCCTACCTTCCTTCCTAACTTCCTTCCTTCCTTTCTAGCTTCCTTCCTTCATTTATACCTTCCTTCCTTTCTTCTTTCCTTTCTTCCTCCTTTTCTTGCTACCTTCATCCTTCCTTCCTTTCTTCCTTGCTACCTCCTTTCTTCCTCCTCTTTTTCCTTCTTTCTCTTTCTTTCTCCTCCTGTTCTTCTCCCTTTCTTCCTCCTCCTGTTCTTCCTCCCTCCCTCTCTCCCTTCCTTCCTTCCCTTCTTACTCTCTTTCTCTTCCCTTTCTTCTCCCTCCTCCTTTCTTTCCTCCCTTTCTTTCCCCTCCCTCCCTTTCTTCCTTCCTTCTCTCCTTCCTCCCTCCCTTCCTCCTTCTATTCTTCCACCTCCCACCCTCCCTCCCTCCCTTTCTTTCTTCCATCTTTCCTTCATTTCTTCCTCCTTCCTCCCACACCTTTCTCTTCTTTTTCTTTTTATCCCTTTTTTAATTTTCACCATCCCTGTTTCATCTACTCCTGGCCTTATGAGAACATAACATAATCATGATTTAATATAAAAGTGGCATGATTTGAAGAAAAAATGAATCTATGAGGCAAAATGTATAGATTTTACTCAATAATTTACATGTTTCCATTTAGACATTTATCTTCTTATATTTTTGTGGGGGTCCACACCCGGTGATGCTCAGATGTTGCTACTGGTTCTACACTCAGAAATCACTTCTGGCTTGGGGACCACATGGGATGTTGTGGGATTGAACCATGGTCTGTCCGAGTTAGCACATGCAAAGCAAATGCCCTACTGCTTGTGTCACCACCTTGGCCCCAGCTATTTTTCTTCTTACCTCCAGCTCAAACTACTAGAAAACTTAGTTATTTGAAATTTATCATAGAGTTTTCTTGTTCTGGGTTTTGAATTTTTAAATCATGGAGTGCCAGTAGGAGATATTAAATGGAAAATGGGAAATTGGTCATGAATCTGTCTTCATATTTTTCTTTGATTATTGCCAGTAGTATTTTCAACCCTTTGTTTAATACATGAGTTTAGTTTATCCCTATTTTATAACTCGCACTATAATTAAGTTCCTTCAGAGGTTGATGCTATATATTACCAAATAAGCTTGATTAATCATAATATAGTAAAAATATGTAATCCTTATGCATATTAACTGATTCTGATTATCTATGATTATCAGTTTCCCAGAGACCAATTGTAAATTTTGCCCATATTAAATATTTGCCAATGGTTAAATTGTCTATTGTCAGGACAACTCTTGGATATATGTATGGGAATCTAAATTCATTAAAACAAAGCTGTTAAGTTTCTCTAGTAAAAAGTGAGTAATAAATTTGAGAACAATTTTTACATCTTGGATGCAATTTTGCCTTTTAAGATATTTGACAATGTCTCAAGCTATTTTTTGTTCTTAATTTGGGAGGGGGGAATTGATTGTTCAAAACTGATCAGAGATACTACTAAATAAACTGTAATATGAAAGAATCCCCAATCCCTTATCTCTTTAATAATTAGTTACCTGATTTACATGTTTAAAAATCTTTATTTACATGAATAAAGGATTATCCAGGAAATAGTATCATCTGGCTAGCAACAGATTGGAAAATTCTTTGAAAAAAAGTTTTTAATAAAATGCTAAGAAACATGACCCTTCTTATGACTGAAACTTCTCAATACCAGTGTATTCATGCTTGATTTTCCTATACATTCCCATGAATGGTTGTTTTATAGTGAAGACTAGTTTCTTAAGGGAACAAATATATTTTAAGTGCTATATAATTAATGCATATGAACTCAAAATCAGTTAAAATATTACAATATTTTCACATTAATTGATAAAGAATTGTTATCTTTAATTTTCCTACTGAATCTGAGATACTACTACCCATGTCATTCCCAATAAAGCAAACAGAGCAATTATTTTGACACAGTTTGAGAACAGAAATTATTTCACTCCTATAGCCAATGTCTATTTAGATGATAGTTAACCCTTAATATATTTCAATAAAAATAAATATTTTATATAGCACCACCAATTTACTCAATAAAATAAAAACTCAACCTTCAAAACTTGGTAACTGAAGGACAGAGCACATGCTGGGGATATGAAAAGCAATAAAATACAGTCAATTCTTTATAAGTTGACAATTTTTCTGCTATTGACAATTTTAAAAGTATAGTTTTAAATTTGTTAAGGAAGGTGGCAAGTTTATGACAAGAGATTCAGTATAAGAACAATTACTTGTCAGTATACTAGTTTTCTAAGTAAAGCTAAGCATATTTTAAATAGCATAATATTTATTTGCTTAGTTTAGAATCCTTGGAGTGAAAATGCTTTGAAAAAACTGGCTCAGTGTCAAAATAATAAACATGTCAAGAAATAGAAATCTCCTTAAAAGCAAAATGAAGATATAATGGAAATGTCAGGTTTAGGCAGTACAAGTTCTCAAATCAATTATTGCAAATGCATTTTCATTATCTAAATTTACTTGCTATATTTATTTTCATTTTATTTAAGATATTTTTATGGTTGCTATAAAATTCAAGACACAGAACTTATATTAGTTTCTTTATTTATTTTTCAAAAAGGAGATCTCTGATTTTGTTGTAGTGGATAGCTAAAATAAGACAGAAGTCTTAGATACTGAAAGGCTCTGGTACTTTGTAATTGTGTAAAAATATAGAAGAGCAAGAGGACCAATCCAGAGTAGGAATCTCACCAAAAGAGGTGGAACAGGGTAGTTAGGGTAGAGAAAGGACCACTAATAAAACAGTAGTTGGAACTGATCATGCTGGACAAAAAATGTGTACTGAACAGAGAGATAAATGATAAGTACAGTACCCATTTTTTAAAAATAATAAAAACCACTGTTTAGAAGGGGGAAAAAGTGAGGATGGAGAGAAAGATAAGAAGTAGGGGCAAAATGCCTATCCCAAAGGCAGGTGGGGAAGGGTGGTATGGAAAATGTGGGCATATGCTTTTTAAGGATGAAAGATTGTATTAAGAGCTAAGTGAAAAATAAAAGTGCAAGAACTGGAATAATAATACATATAATACATAGATTAAAGCTGACCCTTATTCTATCTCAGGCATCCTCTTTGTTTATGTGAGCTCTGCCAGGAATGATTCCTGAGCTAAGGCACAGGAGTAAAACAGGCATTGACAAATGTGCCCCCCCATGACAAATAAACCATTAAAAATAGACACAAAGTTAAAGAAATGGATATTTATAATGGGTTTGACATCATAATAATGACAGTAAAATAAAAAAAATCTTGAGTGATAAAGATTTGAAATCTAAAATTTGTTTTTGCTACTAAAGTTTGCCTTTACTCAGCTCATTTATATTCTGACTTCTGTACCTAACCTACATTAAATACACCTACGAAAACACAGATGTGCTTACATCTGTTTTTAGTGAGTCAAAAAATAGCATATCAGTTTACACTGAGACACTATGATTAAATTGAAATAGAAAATCAGCCCAGTACATAAAAATAAATACCACAAGTCTATCAATGGATTTCTCAGAAGAACTCTTACAAGACAGAAAACAGAGAAGTAAGAAATTCATATTGTAAAAGTTGAAAAAAATGTCAAGTAAGAATACTATAGCCAGCAAAACTGTCCAAAACATAAAGGAAAATAAAGTTGTTCTCAAACAAGTGAGATCAAAAGAATTTATCAGCATCACATATAGATTTCAAAAACTGTGAAAAAATGTTTGAAAAGGTAAAATAAATCAAAGTTTGACAGCAATACAAAATTATATTAATGTATAAAGACCACTTATAAAAGTAAGTATACAGGTAAATGCATGTTATTGTAAAACTGTAATGGTGTGAATATAATACTTTCAACTATTTTATAAAAGTTAAATTATTACAATTTTAAAAATATATTAATTTGCACACAATAATAAAAGAAAGGCAAATAAGAGCATACAAGTTGTAAGATAAAAGACAACAAAATGTCACTAGACGGCTCTTATTAGATAATTAAAACAGTAACTTCTTTTTTGAGGTCAGAAATATTGTGATAAAATGATTAGAAAAAGCCACTAAGAACATACAATAGGGTAAATAATCCTGTAAAAATATTTAACAACATATTATTATTAAACAAAATTTCATGATACTTTAGAAGGATCATATACTATACCTAAGAATTTATCCATGAAATTTAAAGGTGATTTAACATAAATATCAAAATATTACATATCAAGAATAAAGTTAAAATACAAGTTTATCTCAAAAGACTGATAGTGCATTTGACAAGATTCAACAAACTACATGATACAAAAATCTCAACATGTTAAGGAAAGATGTAAATTACCTTCATAACAAAGGTAATATGTAAAAAAAATTCAGTTAAACCTCACACTCAACAATGAAAAACTAAAACTTTACTATCTAGTAAAGAAGAAGGCAAAGATGATTACTTTCAAGAATTCGGATCAGTGTATCATTGAAGAACAAGACAGCATATTAGGTGAGAAACTGATTTTAACAACATAGCATTAAAAAAAATTAAATAGTTTGCCTTGCATGTGCTAACCCAGAAAGGACCATGGTTCGATCCCCCAGTGTCACTATATGCAAAATATAGTTGCATTTCTATACTCTATAAACAATAGAATATATTCTATATTCTATAAACAATAGGAAAAGAAACTAAGAAAATACCTCTAGTATGTATAATATCATAAGAGACAGAGTAATCAGACATTAAACTTATATAAGCAACTTTATCAAACAAAAATGTGTGCAATGAAAATTTCAAATAAATTGGGATAAATTTGGATTGTTGTTTCATTTTTGTTGTTGTTCTTTTTGTTTGTTTGCTGCACTCAGGGGTTATTCCTGGCTCTGTGCTCAGAAATCACTCCTGGTAGGGGCTGGAGGGGTAGTGCCAGCGGTAAGGCATCTGCCTTGCTCATACTAGCCTAGGACGGACCGTGGTTCGATCCTCAAGCAACCCATATGGTCCCCCAAGCCAGGAGCGTTTTCTGAATACATAGCTAGAAGTAACCCCTGAACATCATTGGGTGTGGCCCAACCCCCCCAAAAAAAAGTAGAAATCGCTCCTGGGACCATGTGGGATGCTAGAGATAGAACCCTTATCGGTTCTGGGTTAATTGCATACAGGGCAAATGCCCTATCACTGTGCTACCACTCCAGCCCCTAATTGCAATAAATTTGTAAAAAAATATATATAAATAAATGCAAAGGACCTCTGTGTCAAATACATAAAATCTTAATATTGAGATAATATACTATTAAAATACTATGCTATTAAACACTATGCTATAGTATTAAATACTATACTATTAATATAGTGGTATAAAATGCCTTACTATTAAAAGGTGTGTAAACATTAAATGAAATCTCTAATAAAGTCAATTTTAGCATCATTTATAAAAATAGTTGTATCCTAAAATGATATAAAAGCAAACAGGAGGGCCTAGAGAGATAGCACAGCAGCGTTTGCCTTGCAAGCAGCTGATCCAGGACCAAAGGTGGCTGGTTTGAATCCAGGTATCCCATATGGTACCCCATGCCTTCCAGGAGCTATTTCTGAGCAGACAGCCAGGAGTAACCCCTGAGCACCGCCAGGTGTGCCCCCCACCAAAAAAAAAAAAAAAAAAAAAAAAGCAAACAGGATTCCAAATGACCAAAATAATTTTAAGAAAGTATAAGAAACCTGGAGACTTGACCTCACATATTTTAGTTTCAAAATGTACTACAGAAACTATATAAATATCATAAATACAACAAGTTACAAAACCACAAAATCTTTTTAAGCATAAATTAAAAACATCCTTCTAAATAAATAGGAGAAAATGTCAGCACAATACACAGTCAATTAAAGATTGATCTTTAAAACATAGAACTTACAATTACAACAAAGCAAATAGCAATAGAAAACTATAAAAATGGCAGAAGAAATTAGTAAACAATTTTTAAAGAAGAAATATAGAGAGCAGGCTTTTATCAGAAAAATTCAATGTAAAACTAAATTCAATGTAAAACTACACCAAACATTACCTTACACTAAAGAAAATGACCTATAAACACACACACACACACACACACACACACACACACACACACACACACACGAATCCCATAGGAATAAGAATTTGTAAGATCTTTAAAAATAGATAATTATTATTCACTGTTGGTTGGAAGTTATTCAGTCCCCTTGGAAATCAGTCTGAAGATTTCTCAAGATGTTAAGAGTAGGCTACTCACACAATCAACAATTCCACTACCAAATATCAATGCAAAGAACACAATAATGCAGTTAGAAGTAATGTATATACTTTTAGCTTTATTGCATCATTGTTTAAAAATAGTCATGATCTGGAAACAACTCATAGGCCAATAATAAAAATGTGTAAAATATGTACTATATGAACATGAAGAAAAACTCCTTAGTTCTAAGAAAGATGAAATTGTACCATATGTAATAATTTGGATTGTGTTTGAGGAAACAATGTTAACCCAAATAAATAAAAATGATAACAACACATGCCAGATTATTTTTATCATGTGTGAGATATAAGAAAATAAAGTAAAATTTGAATATACAATACTCAGTGAAAAGACACCTTTAGTTTCTGGACTACAAAATTATGTTTACAAACTGGAGTGAGCTTAGAGAGCCTAATACATTATGGAGAGTCTAATACATTATGCATATTGGCACTGTGGAAGAGTTTAGTGACTTTATGTCCCTAAAGCATGTAAACACTTATATTCTTGAGAATTATGTTGCCTAAAATAAAATTTGCATCTCTCATTACTGTACCTCTCATCACTGACTAATTAAACCATGCAAGAAAACAACACTTAAGTAATATTTTTGGTGGCAATTTGATTTTGTTTAAAGAACTTAGGGTATTGGGTTTACAGAATCTTATTCTATGGCCTCTTTTAGACATCTCACAGATTAGGAAGTCTAGAAATTTTATTTTGAAGTAGTTACCTTGATAACTTTGGAGTTTTAAGAGCCCCAAAGCAATGCTCAGAGAACTCAGGAAGCCACTTGCTATATTAGTGTTCAAGGATGCTATTATTCTCCACAAGCCTTGCTGAACTAGTTTTTTTCCAAGCTCTTTCCAGTGATTCATTTCTGAGACCTGTGGTGCAGAGGATTGCCTGGGCCAGTATTCAGGGGCTGTCAGAGCTGCATGCAGAAAGCACCCAGTGATACCAGTGGACCACGTGGTGCTAGGAATTAAACTCAAGGCTGGCTCATTTCTAGACTTTACTTGCTGTACAATTCTAAGGCCCCTAATTTGGAGTATCTGTGAATCATTTTGTAGTTTGATTAAATTGTTTCATTCTTTTCTTCAAGTTTGCAAATAATTTGTTTTATATTATTTTATTCAAGATTGATTCATCTCACAAGGTTAGCAAATGACAATCCATTCACTGGCTTAAAACAACTGAAATATGAAATGTGACGTTTAATAACTCAAGAAAAAATGAATTTTGTATACTGTATACAATGCTGTATAGTGTTCTAATAAAATAAAAGTAATCATGAGTTAGGAACTTATTCCAATTCAGTTATAGATGCTTATATTTAAATTTGTACACATTTTTAGAAAGTTCATTTTACCAAATACTGCATTTCACTCAATCCAGAAAATGATTAGCTTCTGGCAATCATCAACAATACCTCTTCTCATCTGACTGCCAATAAACCTATCTATCTTTTAATTAGATTATTTTATACTTCTTTCTACACACACACACACACACACACACACACACACACATTATTGTTTTATCCTACTTGTTCTATATTCTAAATGAGAAAATACCCCTTTCATCTTTTTATCAAAAAACTGAATTTGGGTCAAACTTAACTCAAATGGTACCATACTTACTGGCAAAAAAAAAAAAATGAAGAATGGCACAATGCTCTTCAGCAATAATGAAACATTAAATACTCAAAAGCATGTCAAGCAGGTGGTGCCACCTGTACTCACTCTCATTCCTATCCTAACAATCTGCCACCCACTTGTTAAAGGGTAGAAAACTTGATACTGGTCCAGTCTTGATGGGGAAAAGGGCTTGTGACTCTAGCTCATGAGCCTGAGGCTCTAGCTTATGAGTAAGATACGGAGGAGGGATTATTATTATTCGTGCCAGTGGATAATTTTCTTTCTGTGAAACAACTGTGGGGATCCCCTCAACAAATCTAGCTTTGATATTGGCAAGCTATCAAATTCAAGAATGGACACCTGTGAATTGGAAATTCCCAGCTGTACTTAGTGCCCTGATATTCCAGCTGGCAAACATTTCCTTCAAGAGTACAGAAAGGAGTCTGGAAAGAGGAAAGTCATCCATGAGCAAAGTTAAGTTTGGTCTGAATTAAAACAATATACTAGGAGACAATTTTATGGGTGTCATCTTTGGAAAATCAGTAAAAATTAAATGGAAGCAAATAGAGACGGAATTTTTTTAAGAAAAATCTAAGTTTAATTTCCTTCTGCCATTTGGTGGTAAATACTATCAACCATGAAAGGAAATTATGTGAACTATGTTGATGAATAAGCAAATGACTCAAAGAATAAATCAGTGGGTGGTGCTTTAGTATTTTTCCAATATGAACACCATAATCAAACTGTGTATGCACATTTGTCTTTTGCATCACTTTACTGAAGATATTGTTTTAAAGATATTTTTTGTCTGTCTTGTGCTGGAGAATAAATAATCACAACCCTTTCTGGCTCTGTGTTTGAGCATAGATGAATAATTTTATAGTGTATCCTAAAGGTTTCCTCACCATTTAGTAATTCTACAATTGGAATAATTAATAATAAAATAATTACTAGTAATTAGTGAATAGTTTTCATTAAATAATTTTCAATTATATATAGGAATTGAGTAATATTATAAGAAATTGGCGTGTCAAAATACCAGTCAGGAAAAACCCTAGCTTGTATGGAAGAAAATTCTCTGGTAGAAAATTCAGTGTTCCTTTGAAAGAAACATAAGCCAAATGACTTTGATAGATCAGATTATGTATTTCATTTAGAAAATTAAATTCTTTTATTTTTCAAATTTTACTTTTGAGTAAAATTACCCAGACAGGTCAGGGCTTTCCATAACTCTATAAGTTCTGGTAAGTGTTTTCTATTTGCCTAATAATAAAAAAGAAAAATGGCTATAAAAATGGAAATATTTTTAGATACCAGCATTGGCTTTAATTTATCCATTTTTTAAACATAAGGTCACATAACCAAGAGTTTTTACATCACATCCTATACCTAGGTGTTGTGTCTGATATCCATTTTGGTATATGTGACCATAATTATCTAACAATAGCTAATACATTGTATTATCTCATCATCTGTACAAGGCTGTAGGGACAGGCAAAAGATGTCTCCTGAAGAAACTAAAGTAGCTAGCATTACAAGAGCAATTATTGAGAGCTAACATGTGTTATCCAGGTTGGAAATAGTTAAAATTGTCTTTTATAAGGTAATGTGTCCTTTTGCTATTAAGTCATTTTGTTATTACATGTGTTCCGATCTTAGAGAAGGAAGAGCCTGGAAACCTTGGTGGTGTGAGGTCTGAAGTAGGATCCTGTTACTAAATTCCTTTCTTCAAGAAAATGAATGTCTTACTTATGTTGCTATATCTTAATGGATCAAAGGAGGCCTGTAATTTGTGTAAAATATCTATGTACATGACAGTGTAACAGAGTTGCACATTAAAAAATCTTTCTAGTAGGAAAATGCAGGGACCAAAACCCAAAGAAAAATAATACTGGGGACTTCATTCTCTTTTTCTAGGTGACATATTTCGATTGTCTGGTGTGAAACAACCTTCATCACTATACTGAAATTTCATGCCAAGTAAAGTAACTAATATCAGCATAGTGGTGACAGGTGCAAACTGTATGGCCTTTTACTACAGGTTTACAAGGAAGTGGCACCTAATAATGCAGCCCAGGTTCACACCGATTCAGAGGAGCTGTTTTCTTATATCTATAAATCACTGATTTTCTAGTTATTTAGAATAATATTTATTTTCTAGATTTTATAATTTGTTATAAATCATTTCCTTTATCTCCCATTCACTTTGTTGTAAAATGAATTATTTTCTTTTATTGTTAAGGTAATTGTACTTATTTCAAGTGTGGGTTATTATGTACCATCTGTTTAGAATATACTTTGCATTCTCCCAAAAGAATAACTATCTAAACAAAAAGTTTATTGAGTTTCACATGTAGAAAAAGTTAGGTGTGGGTGTGCAGAATTCCTAAGTGAATATGTCTATTGAGTACCATGTTTTAATGATTACTTCCGTTATATTTAAAATGGCAAGGATTTTTTCTCATATCATATTTATTATAGTAAAATTTATTTGTATCTTCAAAGAGATCAAAAGTGTAGAATAGTTCATCTGTTTTCCTGGTATGTTCTCATTTACTGGCTCGCTTAGCTAATTTTTATTTTTCTTAATTTATCATTTACATATTCATAATTTCAATAAAAATTAATTTTCTTTATTCTAGATACGTTGAAAGTATCCCTTCAAGACAGAGCAACACTATTATGTATCAGGAACACGTATATTTATGGTGAATACCTAATTTATCATTTCTTTATCTAGGTTGCTGCAGATTGTATGGAGGGATTTAGGGATAAAGGGGTTGAGTGATTTATTATGAATTCTGTCTCCTCATCCAACCTAAATTATTATCCTACTGGAATCTCACTCTTTTTACCTCTCAAAATAGAATCTTCATGATTTACTTATCTCCTATCCTTTACACAAGCAACTCTACTAATAGAAAATTTTCTAAATTATTCTTAGTTGAAAAATATAAGATTCAGCTTTAAGTTGATTTTGTAAAAATACTTTAAATGCTTGCCTCACTGGTAGATTCATGGTTTCATGAATTTTTGGAAATAATTTCAAACCAGTTAAATCTGAAAATGTAAGGTTAATTTTCTGATATTTGAAATATTACAAATATACCTACATTACTGTGAATTAAAGAGAGTTGAAATTTTTTCTGGATTAGTTTTATATTAGATTTCATGGAAGAACTCTAAAATTTTAACAGTGTTGAATTTTTGTGGTTGTTTTTGTTTTTGAGACATATCCTGTGGGTATGAGTTATATTCCTGTCTCTGTGCTCAGAAATTACTCCTGGCAGGCTCAGGAGACCAATTGGGATGCCGAGGATCAAACCTGGGTCAGCTGTGAGCAAGGCAAGCACCCTCACCACTGCATTAGCGCTCTGGTCCCTAGTATTAAATTTTTAATTTAGTAAAATACTATATTAAAGGGGATAAAATGAGTTTGCTTGCATGTAAAATAAATTGGAATTTATCCTATGTGGCAATGGTAAACCTCTCAAAAATTTCAAAACAAGAAATTCATTACAAATTTGTATTTAAGGAATTAATTGATCCAGCAGTTTACAGATAAAGTCAGCATTCTATATAAATCAATCAGGCTTTAACTTAAAAGTGAAATTTCAGAAAATTTTGCACAGATACATAATTTTCTTATAAATATTTAAGTAAAAATTATTTAGAAATAATGTTGCTGACTGACTAAAGAGAATTATTATTTCAAGAGTTGAAGTAACAACTATTTACTATAGACTTTATTTATCTATCTTGATAGAGCAGTTAATGAAGAAAAATGTATGCCTATGATTGTTAACATATAGTGGCTATGATTTTAGCAAGACATTTCTATGTAAGTCAAAGAAGTTCTAGTAAATTGTAGCTTATAAGTGCATTAAAAGACTAACAAATGTTATCTTCATGAAAAAATAACTAATAAACTTAAATTTTATAACAATATCAATTTATAAATATGTTGATGCATATTATGAATTTAAATATTTTTTAAATGGGGATGAAGATATTTCTCAGGGGTCAACTTTTGAGCTGTGCCAGAGATGTGACTTCCATCTCTGGTACTATATGATACTAAGACTACTACTTAGTGGCTCCTAGAACCACTGTGCCATAGTGGGCTGGTACAACATGCCTGAGCTTTGAACTGTCCATTCTAAAGAGCTAGTAAGAATTGCTGGGAGCAGATTTTCTTCTAAACTAAAAAACATAATCAACTAAAATAGCATTAATATAGCTGACTTAAATAACCTCTCTGCATACCTCTTTGCTAGTTTGAATAAAGCTCATCCAATCACAAGTGTAGATCCCATTATATCATTATTATATTATATCATAAGTGAAGAAAATGAAGCATAACACGATTAAAAAACTTCAGAGTCCAAACTGCAATCATAGATCTAAAACTTGTGGTTTTATAATATCTCTGCTTAAGTAGACTTTTGTTGTTGATTTACTTTTGTAAAAATAAAGTAGTTCAATTTTTACTTTGCACTGAGGTCCACATATTTTATCTGTGGTCTTACCTAGGATAATTCAACAATGTTAATTGGATTTACTTACAGTAACATGATTTTAATTCAGCCTCTTCTTAGGGGCTTTTTGTTGTTAATTTTTTTGGTTTATTTTTCTTTTTCTTTATTTTTTTTGATGCCAGAGATTGAACTCTTAAAGTTTTGTGCATGCGAGGCACACCTTTGCCACTGAGCACCATCCAGGCTGAACTTAAATACTAAAAATGTAGATTCTGTGTAGATACCTGTTTTTGTTTATGGGTTACACATTGCAGACTTTTAAGGCCTCTTCCAGTAAGATACTGGTACAGTATCTCACTTTTAGGGCTTCCATATCTAAAATACTACACTATCTTCTTACCCTATCTCCTTCTAAAAAAAAAATTTCACTGAACCAGGCTGCATACAAATAAAAACACAATTGGAATTTTTCTTAACATATTATTGAGGTGCCTTGACAGTACTATTAATGATCACTTTATTCATACATCATTCAACATCAATCCAACCACAAGTAAGTGGCTAGTGGTGTCCCAATGGCTCCTTCTATCCCCCACTAACACAACTTACAGGCCAAGTCTCTGAGAAAAATTTACTGTTCCCTTTCTGTTTCTTTTCTTTTTTTTCTTTTTTTTTGGAGGCCGGGTTTGGACCACACCCCATGACGCTCAGGGGTTACTCATAGCTATGCGCTCAGAAATCGCTCCTGGCGTGGGACCATATGGGACGCCAGGGATCGAACCAAGGTCAGGTCCTGGGTCAGCAGCATGCAAGGCAAACGCCCTAGAGCTGTGCTATTGTTCTGGCCCCCTTTGCTATGTTTCTTTAATTTATTTTTTATCAAGTAAAAGGAAATTCAAATGTAGGATGGTTTAGGGAATTGTTTGATTAAACTAATCAATGCCTTGGTCAGCACTCAGTCATTATCTGTCTATGTTATTTGGCCTCTATTGTCACAATTCAACAGCTACTGATTCCACTGAATGTAGGCTAGTGAAAGTTCTGGACTCTAGGTGTCATTTTCATTTCATGAGAAAAATAAAAAACTGACTCCTTAAATTTATACATTGCAAATGCAGGAACTAGGCACATAGACCCATAGAGTAATTTAATATATTATTTACTTTTTGTTTTTATTTTTTGATCATCATCAATTTTTGATCATCTAGATTAAAATATTCCTACCACCTAGATTCAAATATATTCACTACTTAGTTTGTGAGCACTACTATAATTTTTTATGTTTTTTTTAGTTTATTTATAAAGTGAGCTAATGTTGTTCTCATTTCCTGGAGGAAAAAAATAGATACAAACAATATTATGGGAGCTTTTCAAGAAAATATAACCTAGAGGAAAATGAAATTTTCAGGAAACTGGCAAAAGCTAAAGTTATGAAGGTGCTATTACAACTAGAGCCACAACACCTCAGAAAGAGGTCATAGATACTACTCTTTCTATCTCCAGTTTTACATCTATGCATCTGTCTATCTTTAAAACTATATCTACCAAGAAATAGTCTAGTATGGGATTTTCATTTTATAATCAAATGAACAAATAAAGGCTAAAATATAGAATATAGGTATGTGCTGTACTTAGATTCAAACCAAGGCACCACAGGTCACCCAAAGCACTACTGGGACATGACTCTTGAGGTTTAGAGGCATCACCTGGGTTACCCTGGTAATACCCAGAATCACATGGCCCCAGCAGCACTGAAAGATCCCAATCAATACTGCATTATTACATTGGCTTAAGTGGCAGAGGAAGTGGCAATTGAGTGAGCATTGCTTGAGAGTCTAACCACAAATTCCCTAAATATAAGACCTAATTGTTTTCCATTTGTAATATAATTTTTATTTTAATCATAGTGGCTTACATATCATGGACAATAATATTTTAGGTACATATTAACATAAAATCAGGGGAATTCCTATCACCGAATTGTCATCCCTCCACCTCCGTTCCCATCCTACCTCCCATATCCTCTTCCCTCACCCCTGGGGCTGCTAGAATAAGTGGTCCCCTCTGTGCCTAGCTTACTACTTAGTGGTCTTACACCTGTTGGTCTTGGTACCTCCCTTATTTCCCCCTCTAACTGGAAGGCGGGACTAGATAGTTCAAGTTATGTCGTTTTGTTTGAAGGAGAGAAAAGTAATAAACTGGGGAAAAAAATCAAAAACTCTAAAAATGGGCAGTGTCCTTCTAGAGGCTCTCATCCTAGGTTTGAGAGACGAAGGGGAAAAAGAAGGTGAAACACCACAACAGTACAAAAAGAAGTGTCAAATAAAATATCCAGTGAGCACTCAAAAAGAGAGAGAGAGAGAGAGATAAGCACCACATAAAAGCCATTTTATTGAGATAAAAAATGTGGCAGAGGGGGCCGGAGAGATAGCATGGAGGTAAGGCGTTTGCCTTTCATGCAGGAGGTCATCGGTTCGAATCCCGGCGCCCCATATGGTCCTCTGTGCCTGCCAGGAGCAATTTCTGAGCCTGGAGCCAGAAATAACCCCTGAGCACTGCCGGGTGTGACCCAAAAACCACAAAAAAAAAAAAAAAAAAAAATGTGGCAGAGCACATAAAGGAAGAAAAGAAGAAAAGAAAAGAAGAAAAATAAATAAATATAAATGGAGACAACAACTTCAATAGCCAAACTAAAACAAAAAAATCGACAAAAAAAACTAGATAAATAAATTAAAAAAAAATGTTTTGTGCTGTTTGCTATTTTTTTCTTCCCTCCTGCACATGCACAGTAAATATTGGGGTCATTCAAAAGGAATTCCCTTGGCCTAAGAGATACAGGAATTCTCCACCCTTGAAGTATATTGTCATGGGATTAACTATAGACTCCTTTCAGGTTCATTTACTCTCCCCTTGGTGCTTTTGTGGTGTATGGAAGACTTCTGCTCCATCCTGGATGATAAAATCGGCCCTCTGTATCTAGAGATCTCAGTATCTGCACAGGTCAAGGAGTGGCACTTATGAAGTCTTTCTTTGTGGTTCTAGAAGTTCTGTTCCCTCAGTGTCGTTTTAATCCGTCTTCTGTGGTCCTGGTCTTTGTGCTGATCCTAGGATGGGGCCTGGGATAGCGTCTTTCGTTATGTTTCCAGAAGACCCATTCCGTTGCAAATGTCTCAGGCAGACCTCTGGAGCCAGAGATCATGGTTGTTGTGCAGGTCGTAGCTCAAATCCTAGACTACGGATTTTTTTTACTGGTCCCAGGATACATGCAGTCCGGTCATGGTTCTGTCAGCCAGTCATCTGTAAATCGCGATCTTGGCATTTAGATAGACCAAAGGGTGACAAGTCTTCTGATTTTGTCTTATCGTTAGCTGGTGAGGTAGGATAACTTGCTCTTCGGAATAAGACCAAATTTTATCAGTTTGGGCAAATTTTCATGCCAATTTGATTGCCATAAGATTTTTAACATGTATTCATGTATTATAATTTCTTTTAGATTTTGAGCTAAAAAAAGACAAATTGATGATATTATTTTGCAATTGAAGAAATAATATTCAAATTGATATATTTAATTGTGAAAAGATTTGAGATAAAGCAAGTAGATACTTCCAATTTTGGTAAACTTAGATCATTTTTTTCTAATAAAATTAGGACTTGTACCTGTTACATAAGAAATATATGGTAAATGCCAATTTATTTGGTATATAATCTAAAAATGGTAGTTTATTCTATATAACCACCATTTAGCATTATAGAGAGCTTTAGCCTGGAAATATCTATATATCTTTATATGGGATAAATATATTTGTGTGTGTGAATAAAATATAAAAGATCTATATTTATTTACATATTTTGTTATTTTCCCTAAAAATTTGGCATTATAATTTTGAAAACTGATGTTTCCCAAAGTTTTATTTAGTCACTATACTCAGTAGTTGTGATGTCCAAACCACACTTTAATATTGGGGGTCCTGGGGCAGGAAAAGTGGCACAGCAGTAGGGCATTTGCATTGCACATGGCTGACCAAGAATGGACCCTGTTTCGATTCCCTGGTGTCCCATATGGTCCCCTAATCCAGGAGCAATTTCTGAGTGCATAGCCAGGAGTAACTCCTGAGAGTCACTGGGTGTGCCCCCAAACCAAAAACCAAACTAAAAAAAAATATATATATATATATATATGTATGTATGTATGTATATATATATATTTAAAATATATCAGTGGTCCTGAGGGCTATATTTGCATCATTAGGTAACCCATAGGAATTGACCCCACAGTGTAGTTTACCACCAAATTTACATCCACTGTTATTTCACCTTTAAATTTATATATGAGGACACTTTATATTTCCATTTATTTTGTTCAATAAATTTCTATTTTGTTATTCAAATTTATTTACTCCTAGATACATATTAAGAAATCGCTCCTGGCTTGGGGGATCATATGGGACATCCAGGGATCGAAACCTGGTCCATCCTAGGCTAGTAGAGGTAAAGCAGATGCCTTACTGCTTGCACCACTGCTCTGACCCTATTAGTCAAATTTAAATGCCCTCTTTAAGTAGTTCCATTTCTGTCTTCCAAGTTCTACTGAATCAATTTGTTAGATTTTTTTTTGATTATTTGTTTCTTTGGCTTTTGGGTCACACCCAGCAGCTCTTAGGCATTATTCCTGGCTCTGCCCTCAAAAATCACTCCTGGTAGCATGGGGGGCCATATGGGATGCCGATATTTGAAGCACTGTCAGTCCTGGATCAGCCGAGTGCAAAGCAAATGCCCTACTGATGTGCTATCTCTCCAGCCCCTATTTGTTTGGTTTTATAGCATAATGACTTTAAAATAGTGGAAAGATATTTTACAGTAAAAGTTTGGTAAATACATTTAAGACATAACATAGTATTTTAATAAAACATAATAATAGCCTGGGAAATGTAACTTGCTCTGATGAGACACATGGCTCATCAGACCTTAAGATTTTTTTAAATTACATTTCAATCATAGGAATTTAAAATAAGGTCTCCAAGTCGAGATATTATTGGGGTGTAGAGGGAAAGTAGACCAAAAAGTTAGAATTAAGTCTCATGTTATCTCTCTTTGTCTTATTTGAAACTGAATAATTACCTCATCAAATTTCAAAACTTTCTTCTACGGAATGTGATTTTTTCCCCCACTAATTAGTACTCACCTGTTAAAATGCAGGACCACAATATCTGAGAGTTGCATCTTGATATATTGAATATATATACATCTATATTAGTACATGTAAGACATATCTTAAACTTCTGATTTTCAAATTATCACATTAACTAATTATCTAGTTTACAGATGCCTATCAACACCTACCTCCCTCTCCTTGTTTTTTAGTTTGTTTTAAAAGAAGATGGGAAGTAGAAGTTCCTTCTACTCAATGCTGCAGACTTTGTACTATCTTATGACAAGGTTGTTTGGACACAGCAGAGGAATATTTAACAGGAGGATTTATAAATAGTACGTCGCACACCACACAGTAGTACTGTGATTTTCAGGATGCCTAATGTGTTCTGTATTATTAGTGTCTGAGTCATGAAGGTTTTACATAATAGTCATTAGTCTATACTTTTTGTAATTTTGTGCTTTAGTACTGAATCTTTATTTTGTTTTATTTTAATCTTGATTTTGTTGTATCAGAGCACATTCCTTTGCAATAAAGTATATCATTACTTTTTTAATAATTTAAAATTATTAAATTTAGGTCAGTGTCCCAGTTATAAACAAAAGTAAAACCATTTATTCTTTGTCTAGAAAAAATCTATACATATAGAAGAAAATTCAAAACATCTGGGAAAGGAGGAAATAGTATTTGTAAAGTGTTTTTACTTATGTGAGCATGTTTTATGTACTATATTTGTATATTTCAACTGCTTATGAAATGATTACATGCACAAAAAAACATACTAAAGAGTGAATAAGCTGAATTTTGTTCCATGAGTATTTGAATTTTTACTCTTAGAGCATCAAATAACTACCATCAAACAAAACAATAATTTATATATTTTCTCACAAAATAAAAATTATTTTCTTAGAAAATGGATCCAGGTTGAATCTGATATACAATTGAAAGCCATAGGCTTTCTTTCACTCATAGTTCCTGATGAGAGTTTTGACATCTACAACTCTCCTGGGATGGAATTTAATGCTGGCACACAAGGTTATAAGAATGCTACAGTTTCAACCTAAGCTGGTTCGTACCAGATATAGCCTACAGTTTATAGTTAGTAGATCCTATTATTCACATATATGTTTGATTAGCCAACTACACTACAAATGCTTTTAGTGGGAAAAACTATATATTTACAAAAAATATGCATAATAGTATTTTCTATTCAATAGTTAATAAAGTGCTTTTTAATTATGCAAATAAGACAGAATTTATCTTTTATAGTTTACATGATATACTTAAAATGAGGTAGATATGTAGACTTCTTGAAATATGCATTTTCTAAAAAATAATTTTTCCTCACATTCTAGTTTATAATTATTTATTTATATCCTCCATCATGAGACTTGATAAAAATGCTTTCAGACCTTGAGGAAATTTACATGAGCATGGTTCTCATAATATAACATTAAGGAATTTTTAATTATCTATAAAATAAAGCTTTCAATTCTAATTAAATCATTAAAAAGATACATCTAAGAATTTCAAATTAAACAGAAAGCCTGCATAGTCTTTAAAGTATGGTGGCCAATGTGCTTCAATTTAAGGGTGCTATATAAATATAGGAAGGTGTTTTCTAAGTTTTAGTTTTTATAATAGATTTCACTTCAGTTTCTGGTTGAAAAACTAATGGAAATATCCTAAGCTTTCAGGAAGTAAAAAGAGTTTAAGCTCATAAAAAAAAGTCTTTGTGGCCCTGCTTAATGTTCATGTCATCAGTCAAATTAGATGTGACAAGGCCAGTAAGTCTGGAGATTTTCACCACAGAGTGTGATTGCCTTGAAGTATTTTGTCTCCTTAGAATCTCTTTGGCTCCATTTCCCAAGGAAGTTGACTCCATGTTAATCCTGTTGACTCTTTCACAGTGGTTTTAAATGGTCTGCATCCAGCCCTAGGGAAGAGAAAGCTTCTCTGAAGACTACTAGGCCGTTAGTCACCAGGCCATCACCCTTTTTCTTGGAAAGAATGCTAATTACAACAAGGATTGTCTATACCTTAACATAGCAGCAAGAGTTGAAAGAGTCAATTACTTATTTAAGGATCATATGTGAGGTTAAAGAGTATGCCCCCTCAAAGGTTTTAACCTAAGAATTGCCACATTCAAAGAAAAAATGGCTTAAAATGGTGATGAAGCAAGGGAACACATTTTCATCACCCATAACACAATCACATTTTAATATGTAAAATGGTGTTTGGTTAACCGGAATGTGGAGTCTTTACCGTAATAGGTAAGGCTCATAGACTTTAGTAGGTTGATACTGAAAAAAAAAAAAAGAACCTTTTGTTTGTTTTATTTTATAAGTATTATTTAACTAATTTGCTATTGAAGTAATAGGTTATAATCTTAATTTTGCCGTGCTTTTGCTCAATGATAGGAGGTATTTTATTTTGTGCATTCTTTTCCTATATACTATTTTAAGTAATGAAATTATTTTAAACTAAAATATATATTTAAATTATCCAAAGAAAGAGTTTTGTAGTAAGTGAATATCTTTATAGATAAATTAGCAATTAATTACAATTAAAATTTAAAAAGTTCTTTAATTATCTAGATTAAACTTTTAGGTGAATCAAAAAAGATAATTTGTAAGTAAAACATTGCTTTTGAAGGGTAGAAGATTTCCTTGATAAATAATTAAGATTTTAATAAATTTTAATTGTATATAACCTCATAGTACAATATTTTAATTTTTCTAACTATATTTCTTACATGAAAGCAAATTAATTATAAAAAAGATAAAGTTATAACTTTAAAAACCATATAGATGAGGTCTGATCTCTAACATTTCTATGCAAGATGATCCTGTTTTCATCTTTAATGTTATTCTTTTCAATATAATAAAATTAAATTAAAAAATTCTCATGGGATATCTTCATAGACTTTCTAGTAAATTGCAACAATAGCAACTTAGACTAAACTATTTGTAGGAAAAGGTAAAAATTGATATTCCTTCCCAGGAGCTAGTTTTAAGCAAGAGAGCAATTTGAGATACTGTTGGTACATTCCAGAACTCCCCTTGGTCTTAATTAGAACAATTGAAAGAAACTGTTAATTTTGATCAGCTGGTGAAAAGCCCTGCTGTTGCAGTCAGTCATTTCTATGGAGTTCAACTTTCAAGTTCATAAGCAAAGGGGTTAGATTAAAGGATTTTTTTTCTCCTGGTAAATCATTAGCACAAATGCATCATTTCAAAATTAATACTTTAAGATTGAGCTGTATTTTAAGGTTATAGAGTTGCTAGTTTAAAATGTGGCATGCAATGTATAAGAAATTCATTTCACAGCAGGTTGCATGTTTTTAGTTCCATATTTAGAACTAAATACAATATTTTAATTTCTGAAAATTTATCTTGGAGAATGTGATACTGATATACGACCTATCCATATAACTATCAGAAATAGTATGGGGGAAGCAAAGGCAATCTATCAAGACCACACATTTATGTTAAAAGGGGAAAAGTGAAGGTGAACAGTGAAGGGAAAAGTAAGAAAGGTAGCAACCATTTTTATGTGTAACAGAGAGATAAGCTTTGGAACAGGGTGATTTTTGCCTCTAGTAAATAAGTGGCACACTGAGAATTTTCATGAAAACTGCAAATACATGGTACGTGAATATATTTACCAGATGGATAAAATAAGTTGCAGATACTGTCCTTGATCTTCTCTTAATTTTCTGTATTTATGCTGATTATTTTTTTCTTCAAGCAATATGTCAGGTACTAAGTTTGGACAGAGCAAAATACGGATACTTTTATGTATAAATTTAATATTTTTGTCACATCTTATGTATTATTTATGCTGTACCCATTATTTATTTATTTATTTGGATTTTGGGCCACATCCAGTGGCCTTCAGGTAGTTACCACTTGCTCTGTGCTCAGAAATCACTCCTGCCAGGCTCAGGGGACAATATAGGGAACTGGGAATCCAATCCAGATGCATCCCAGGTCAGCTGCTTGCAAGTCAAAGGCCCTATACCACTCTGTGGTTTTTGCTCCATGTTATCGCTCAGTTCCCACATATCCATTATTTTAATACAGAAATCTAAATACATTTACATACATTAAAAGACATGAATTGAGTAGAGCACAAGTTAAAACATCTAAAAAATATTTATCTAAATAATCATCAACTTCTACTATGTGTAATACTAAGTACATGATAGCATAACTATATATAGATATCTGAATTCAGGCTAAATATATTAATGATTTTATATTTTATATGATATAAATTATTTTAGCTGTTTTTAGCATTAATTAAATACAAGTATTTCCCCACATACATCTGCTACTTCATTGGTACGATGAATTGCATAGCTTATCTCACCTTTAACACCATTATCTATTCATAGAGGATATTCTTAAGGAGATACAGATATAGCTTCATTTTTATATCTATTTAGAAACTACAGGTTATAAGGATAGTTTTTAGACGCCCATTTGCATCTCAAGAAGCATCCATTAATGATCTATGTAGTGTCGACATATAAAAACTATTACAGCTAGGTGAATTTAATAACCAAGATAAACAAAATACCAGAAAAAATATTCAACACAAATTAACTGATTTCTCACCACAGGGTGGTCTCAAGGGCTGTATTGGCGGTGGAAGTAAACCTCATACGTTACCTCAATAGATACATTCTTTACATTCTTAGAGTGATACAAGTAAGAATGTACTATGTTTCTATTCTCCAGATGGAGACTTGCTAAAAAATAAACTTTTCGTATAATAAAACATTAAGAACTCACAGGAATGTCCAATTGTGGTTCTTTTTTATTTTGTGTGTGTTTGTTTTATTTTGTTTATAGGCCACACCCACGGTTCTCAGGCATTATACTCCTGGCTCTACATTTAGAAATTACCCCTGTCAGGTTCAGCGGACCATATGGGATGCCAGGGGTTGAACCACAGTGGGCTGTAAGGAAGGCAAAGGCCCTATCCACTGTACTATCTCTCTGGCTCTCTAATTATATTTCTTGACATTGAATGTAGAAGAGCAGCTACTAAGGTATAGATTGCTTTTTACTATCTAGAGATGTTTAATTTTCTCAATTTTTTCAATTTATTTTATGTTATTGTTTCTTGAGCACCATGCTGTGCTCAGAGGTTACTCCTGACTCTGAACTCAGAAAAAGCTCCTGGAAGGTACGGGGGACCACAGGGGTTGCTGGGATTCGAAACATCATCTGTCCTGGATCGGCTACATGCAAGGTAAACGCCCTACTGCTGTGCTATCTCTCCGGCCCGTACTGTCCCCTACTGTCTCTAGAGTTTAAAGAAGTTAGTCTGTGAACCATAGCATGGGGATCACTTGCACAGTCTGTTTGATAATGCTCCAGTATAGACCTCATCCCAAATTCTGAGATTTCTACTGAAGCTTCAAAGTTTGTCTTTTGAAAATGCAACTCAGGGAATTCTAGTGCAGCAATTCAGAAATCACTACCAAAATAAAATAAAATAGAAAAACCAGAGACAATAGAGATTAGGATTAGGAGGATCAGTTCATAGTAGGCAGTTTACCACAAATGTCATAGAATACATTTAGAGTAAATAAGGGTCTACTATGAAAGGGACATGCATCACACCCCTTCATTAATAGTAGAGTAAACTATAGTGTCAATAAAGGAAGCAGGCTAGGGAGAGTAATGGGAGGGAAGAGGGCATCAGGGAGAATGAGAGGGAAACTGTTGACATCAGTGGCAGGAAATGTGCACTGGTGAAGGCTGTTATACATTGTATGACTGTAAGTCAATCATGAACAACTTTATCTGTGGGAAAAATACTGTATCACAAACAACCTTGTAACTATGGTATTTAAATAAATGAATAAATTATACATAATCTATTGTTCAAAACTTTTACCCTAACATGTTTTGTAATTCTAAAGTGGTTTGTTTTTTAAAGGTAAAATGCTTCTTTAAGTAAATAAAAAATTTAAAAATTAAATAATAAAAGTAGAGCAGCTAAAAAAATCCTGAACTTAGAAATAAAAATTAAAAATTGAGAGACTATAAAGTTAATCGAGTTATAGAACAATTTCAAAATTGTACTGTCACATCCTTATCATAACTACTCAAATGTAAATGCTAAAATTCTCAGGCAGAAGCAAAATAATGTAGGTTGAAAACTTAGATCTACATTTAAAAAAAAAGTCATAAAACAGTGAATAAAACCAATGAGAAAATGCAGTTGTTAAAACATAAGTAGTGCCTTAACCAGATGTTCTCTCTCTTTTTTTTTTTTTTTTTCAGATCATTGCTGAATGGAGGCATGGAAACCTTGAGCATCATAGGGTATGGTTCTGGAAAGCCCAACTTGGGGTGGAGCTGGTTGTCTTTGAAATATTATGGTATAAGCAGCCAGCATGGCATTCTTGGGCCCTCGTTTTGCCCTGAAGACTCAGCTTACCAATTGCCATAGGAATTAATGCTTATACCTTCTGAACATTGATTGGGAAAACCTCTGTCTCCATACCTGCAAAAGGGAGAATAAAATTGACAAAATATATAACCTATTTTCATTATTAAATTATTTAAAAAAGATAATAACTCTGGTAAGAATAGCAACAATATTTTTGATGATTAAGATGCATGAATAAGTGTAATTTCAGTAACATTTGCAATGGAGCTTTTAACTGTTAAGTTAAAATATAATGTTATTTGTGAATAGGTTTACATTTATTTAAACTTTATAATATAAACTTTATGGGTGATATGGACCCCCAAAACAAAATAATTTTAAAATGAATAATTTTTTTTTAAAAAGAGAGGTATGGAACTTTAATAAAGCCCAAATAAACACAAAAACATCAGTTTTTTGTAGGGCCATGCATAGACATCTCCATTAAAGGTGAAATTCAGTAGGTCTGTTAGATGAATTTTATTACTGACATGTATAACTCATTCACCCCAAGAAATGTTTGACCAAGAGGCCTGCTGAGGATGCTTTGCCCCTGCGTGGATCACTGGCAATATTCTGGGATTCATGTTATGGTACTGACATTATATTCCCTTCATATTATTTGGCTCATATTGGCCTTCATATTATTTCTCCCTTGTAAATTAACTCAAATATGGCCTCAATCAAATTCTTTTGCTCAGAGAATTCTCAGCACTAAAGACGAAACTAAGACAAGTTTCCATTCTCTCTGTCAGCCCTATTTTTACCTAAGAGCTAAATCAGGAACTCAGTTCTGAGTCTCTGAAGCTCCTAGACAGGCACAAAATTTACATTCTTTGACTTAGCTCTCTGCTGACTCAAATAAAAACAAGCAGTTTATTCTGTGCTAGCCTGAAGAACCTGTCATCCAGGCTCAGCTCCCAAATAGCAGCTACCTTTTGTCCTATTCTACTTTCTAAGGCAGGAAATCAGAAGACACATTGTACTTTGATCTTTGCAAAAACCAAGATCTCTAAATACAGAAGACTGTGACAACCATTGACTGGGCAGAACTTATCTAGGGACCAAAAAGAAAGACCCTAGCCTAGGCTTAGGCCTAGGATCTGTACAAAAACCAAGATCTCTAATTCAAATCAGTGAATCACTGGATATTAGTGTTCTGTTCTAAAATTGAATAGCAAAAAGAAATCAATAACAGCAAAACACCTAAGTAGCATTTGAGTAGTGTATGTAACATGAATTACTCTAGCTAAGTAAATAATATAAATTCCCAATCACTGAAAGTGAAATTTGAAGTTTTTTCTAGAGTAAGTTTATGTAATTGACAGGAAGCTGAGGAATTTCTGTAGACTGTAGTAATATTTTCCCAATGATATTTCATATGTGATCTTGCCATATTTAAGTAGGAAAAAATTCTTATTAAAATTTTCCCAGAAATTTTTATCTCAAAACTAATTTATACTTCCAAAATAGAGAATTTCAGACTACCTCCATGTTATTTGTGCAGAAGATTTTTTTTCCAGGGTTTACCTAGGATTTTTCTACAAGGTAAGAATGAGTGTGAGTAGAGGATGAGGACAGGGAGGAAAAGAAAATGGGATTTTATATTTGAGCACTTCCATTTCCACTTTCCCCCCGGTAAATGAGGACAGGATGAACAGCTAAAATTACTAATTGGTTTACTGATCAGTTGTACTTTGTTCGATTGATTTGCAATTAATTCTGGTTTGTGGTCCACTGAGGAAGAAGGTTGGCGCCAACCTTTGAGGCAGCTGATATCTAACACCATGCACAAGCCTGCAAGGCAGGGTATCAATATTCGTGCTGGAGACAGCTCCTAAAGCATTCCATCTTTTCAGAGATGCTAGACTCATGCCATTTGTTTCAAGTAATAATAAAACATAAACTATTTAATTTGAAGCTTAACTTTGCACTGATAGGAATAAAAACACTATATACAAACAAAATTCGAGGTTACATTTTCTTTATTACTAGTCTATTCATTCTTTTATCTTCTTATCTGTAACTCAAACTTTACACACTGGCATATACATATGTGTCACCAACAAAAACATAATTTCAATTAACTAATGATAATTTAATATATTTATTTCTAGTAAGAAAAACAAAAAATAATCAGAGCTTAAATATTAACTTTTCTTCATATTTTCCATTTAATCTCCATTTTAGATAACAAGGTCATAAGTTAAAGAAATAATATTACTAGAAGTAAAATTGTTGGCTTGTCAATTGAAAGTGTAAAAAACAAACATTTTTAACATTTTGATGGTTTTAATGATGTTCTTTTGTGGAGTTGCTAAATTACTCTTCATCTAATTTTTTTTCACTGAGAAAAGAGTATCAGTTTCATTTGTCTATGTAATTTTTTTTCTGTACATATATGATCCTTAGATTGGATGTTTTAGTTTTAATGTATGTGTATTTTCTTATAATTAGTAGTATGTTGATTATACTATTATAAAGTTATTTTATCTTGTTTAATTAACATTGAAATCAGAAGAAACTCATATGCTTTAGGTTCTAGTATTAAATTTTATACACATATTAGAGTTTTGAAACTTTACACACATATAAACAATGTGAAATATCATAAAATATATTTAAATAATTTACATTTACACAAGGATCAAGTGTATCTCTCACTTGCTGTGTATTTTCTCAAGTATGTGAGCACATTGTTCTGCTACTTATGCCCTAATAACTACCTTATCAGTAAGAAATGCATTAGTTCACACTTAACAGACAGAGTAGCTTAATAAACTAAGTGTTTGCCTGTTTGTTTGTTTTTCTTATCTGACATGTATTTTAGAATTAGACATAGTTTATGCTGCTTTCTAAGTTCCAGAATCCTCTCTTCTAACTTTAAAATATGTCTAATTTTTATGGTTGATAATCATTTATTCATTTTTCAAAAGATTTGAGGAAGAGAATAATAAGAGCAAACAGTTTCATTTCATTTTCAAGTGGTGTAGTTTCATTTATAACTAATGCTATATGCACCTAAAGCTAAGAAATTCTAGAAGATAACTATGTTGAATGGTTACATTACATCCTAAATACTAAAGCCACTTGGGGAAAAGAATTGATACAGAATTTAATACTCACTTATCATATATTTATGTCCAAGCTCTAATAAATCTAATTTTTATTAAATAGTTAGGTCCCTTCTCCTAATGGTAAAACTTAAATTCCAAAGGAGAAAAGAGCAGTGACCTTGTTTGATTTTTTTTTCATTAGAGACATACCAGTTTTTAACTATAGCAATCATTTAATATGTTTATCATATTATTTTATCAATTTATTTCAGATATATTTAACTTCTATATTGTAGGCCTTCTGCTATACAGAATGCTAAATATTAGGAAATCAAAATAAACTTAATTTTTAACATCAAAATGTGATGGTTTATGATGAAGTCAGTCATGGAAAGAGGTAAAATCATGTGTCAAAAGATATTATAACAGTATGTGATATGTTCACAGTATGCAGGGAAAGTGTTCTAGAGACAGGACAATTAAATCTAAGCTCAAAATAATATCATTATCAGCTAGAGTGATTATGGTAAATATCAGGGAGAAACTGGGAATTAAAAAAAAGACACGTTTAAAAATGTCAGGAGATACTGGTTCAGCCAAGGAACTCTAAGTAGGCCAATATATCCAGACAAGAGTTTGTGTGTATTGAATAAAGTGGAAAGAAGTAATATGTGGGCACTGATGTAAGGAAAATGTCAGAACTGGGAACCATTATATTGATATGAAACCTAGGTCAGCTTATGAAGAATTTATTGGCCAAGCTAAATTTGATCTTAGAAGCAAATAAAAAATTCAATGTGGCCTATCATAAATTGACTTTTAGAAATATACAAGGTAAATTAGAACTATGGAAATTTTGGAGCCAAAAAAGTTGAAATTACAATTATTCCAATACGTTAAATATTGATTATTGATAATTGATACATCTTCCAAATAAGAAAAGCTATGATAGAATTACAAATGAGAGATGAGATGGAATCAAGTAGAATAACAATTAATAGTATATTTTAGGAGATTTCCTGATTTGGTAAAGAGAGAAGTATTGACAGCACATTTCTTAACTGTTTTTATTTTTTAGAAATAAAATTATGAACTCATTCAGTGAAGTTAACTAGTCAGTATGAGCTATCAAAAAGTAAATGGATTATAGATACACCTTTACCTCAAACATCTAGTAAAGGAATATTTTGGAGTATGTATATTCATTCAGTGCATATGGGTGAGAAAAAAGAGAGAGGTTATGAACTCTTCAGATCAATAGGAGTTTACAGACTTGTGAGGAAAGGCAAAGCTATTAAAGATATTGCTATCTGGGCCAGAGATAATGAGTGCTATTGGCTTACCTTTTACCAGTGGATCTATCTTGGTGCTACCATTGGCACCACATTCCACATACCACGATGAGTAATGATCTCTAAGCACAGAGAACAAAGTAAGCTCTAAGCACTGAGAGGCGTTGCCCCCAAATCAAAAACAATAACAAAAGAATAAAAAAAATGATACCAAGGAGCTAATAACTGAAAATCAAAAAAGAAGAGAAACACTATAAGTAAAGCAGGAATATTTTCTTATGTTTTCAGTGTAGACTTTATCTTTCTCTTTTAGTTTGTTTATACACTTAGTACTTTACATAAAAAATATGCTCTGAAAAAATATGTAGTAACTTGTGAAATAATTTTTCAGTATGTCATAAATTCTCTTGTGTCAGAGTCTTTTAAGTTAGATCAAAATTTTACCACTTAGTATTTCAGAAAATAAATCAATCTACAAAACAAATTTTAGTAAAAAAAAAAAAAAGAAGGAATTCATGGTGATTATCTCATTGTAAGTATGTCTTTTCACTAAGCTGAATCCCTCTGCATTAAAAACACCTTTTTGCAACCTAAGAAATACCTGTTTGCACTAGTATCATTTTTTTTCTCTTGTAGAAAGAGAATAACAAAGGTCCAAAGGCATTGGAAAATGAGCACTTATCTTTTATGAGAAAGCTTACCATGATGATGGACAGGGAAGGAATTTAGGATAGTGTTTGAGAGAAGAAGGCACTTTCATAGCTTGTGTGGTGCTCGAATAGTTCATTTATAAAATTCTACAAATAGCAGTTTACAAATACAGTGTCTAATTATTTTGGTAATTTTTTAAATACAACAGCATGTATGGATTTTATTTTCAGTGGTCTTAATCTTCCATTTTACTCTTTTCTTATTTATTATATTAATTATTTTATTTATTTTCTTATTTATGAGAGTTTAATTCATAACTAGACATCTCTTTCTTTTCAAGAATGTGATGGCATGTTGCAGGTGTATGTCCCAAAGAGAACAAAACAGTGTAAATATTAGTTGTGAAGCTAATGATTAGATACCTAATTTGAAATATTGAAGTAGATTTCTGTTACAGGCAGTCCCAACTTTCCTTTGTACTTATTTCTTGTTACAGTAATCTTACATGACTCTGTTCAGAAGGTTATATTATGCCCCATTTATATTATGCCCCATGTCTGCTCACCTCCATTATTACCAGAAAGACTCTGTAATACCATCTTTAAAAAAAAAATTGGGCCTGGAGAGATAGCACAGCGGCGTTTGCCTTGCAAGCAGCCGATCCAGGACCAAAGGTGGTTGGTTCGAATCCCAGTGTCCCATATGGTCCCCTGTGCCTGCCAGGAGCTATTTCTAAGAAGACAGCCAGGAGTAACCCCTGAGCACCATCGGGTGTGGCCCAAGAAAAACAAAACAAAACAAAAAAATAGATAGATAAATTTTTTAATTGTAAACCATGAGTTTTTAACTAAAGTTCCAATCACAGTAACTAATAGGAATTTTAAATTATGCATGTTCACTATTAGTGCTTAAACATTTCCTATTTGTCTTTGCTTTAATAAATAATGAATCCTTCAGTCCCTTCATAACAACATAGTCCATGTGAGTTTTCAATATTTTTTTCCCATTTTCACAAACCTATTCTAGCAAGCGCTTTTTCTTGGTTTCTTGGCCATACACAGTAATGCTCAGTGTTTATTTCTGGCTCTGCATTGAGGACTCACTCTTGGCAGATTGTAGGGGACCATATGGGATACTGGGGCTTCAGATTCAGTCCATGTTATCTACATGAAAGGCAAGCATCACCTCATGAAGCTCACCACAAACAGGGATGAGTTCAGCTAGAGAAATAACTACATTTTGAAATATCCTAATAATGAGAATGTATGAGGGAAACAGAAAGCCTGTCTAGAGTACAGGCAGGTGTTGGGTGGGGAGAAGGGAGATTTGGGACATTGGTGATGGGAATGTTGCACTAGTGATGGGTGGTGTTCTTTTATTTTTATTTTTTTTATGGGTGGTGTTCTTTACATGACTGAAACCCAAACACAATCATGTGTGTAATCAAGGTGTTTAAATAAAATATATTTTAAAAAAAAGAAAGGCAAGCATGTTCCAACTTTACTGTCTTTCCAGTCCCTTTTGCCACCAATTTTTATGAATCATTATTTAGTCCATTGTGGTATGCATATAACAAGGTAGGCTATTAGCCTAATGGTGTGAGCCAATTCCTCTTAGCAAATCTTTCATAATATGTATCTTTCATTGGTTCTATTGCAATCAAGAAACCTTAATAGTCATTGATATTACACATATTCATATACTTTTTAATTATTCATAATATGTATTTGGGCACTATTTAACTTTTTGTTAAACTTTTTGTATAGTATAATAATTGTATTGAGTCCTAAATTAAAATATGTTATAACACACTGACTATTATAGTCATAAAACATATAATACATTGACTATTATAGTTACTAAAACAATAACATGTAAAGGCTCAAACGTAATATAAGAGTTAAGGTACATATCTAGATTGTACCCAACCCATATTTAATTCCCAGCATGGCATTTCTTATGAACATAGCTGAAGGCAATCCTTGAGACACTCAAGCACCACTAGGTGTGGCTGAGGAGGCCCCAGGACTTTTGCAATAGCCTGTGAATCCTTGGAACTGCAGGGTTTAAACATCATCAGGCTTTCAAATTGAACAACTGACTTGCTTGGCTGAGAATTGTAGAGGAGCCTCAGAAACTTGGAAAAATCATACAAACATACACACAATAACCAGTAGTATGTATACTTGGCACATCTGGAAAATTAATTGTGATAAATGTTGATCATATTAATTTACAAATCAGTGTCTAATTGTGTGATTTTATTACTTTTAGTATAAGTTGTAGAAACAGTTTTAAAGTAAATGTTAAATAGATTTATTATGTTTCATGATTTTACAAAGAAAAATAGATGTTTTAGTAGTCAGAGACTGTATTTGGGGAGAGATATATCTCCCACAAAGTGCTTAGAGGGTCCAAAATAATTCTCAGTAGCAGTATCTAAACAGGCTAAAATTTAGTGCTAAGCCCTGTCAATATGGCATTGTTCAAGACTAGCAATCACTATGGGGCCAGCAGGACACCTATGCAAGTGCTATGGGCCAATTTGTGCTAAGGGTCAAACTAGTTGCTTATATATTCAGGGCATATATCGCTGACTTCTGAACTATCTTTCTGACCTAGAGTACATAGATCAATAAGAGCAAGAGGAAAAACAACATTGGCCAGATCTTGACCATTTTCTTAGTGTCAGACTCTATCTTTATGATCATGTAATTCAGAGTTGAGGATGAACATATAATATTTATTCCTTTCTCTTTTTTTTTTTTTTATAATTTTTTTTTATTTAAACACCTTGATTACATACATGATTGTGTTTGGGTTTCAGTCATAAAAGGAACACCACCCATCACCAGTGCAACATTCCCATCACCCAAGTCCCAAATCTCCCTCCTCCCCACCCAACCCCCGCCTGTACCCTAAAATGGCTCTACATTTAACTCATACATTCTCAATATTAGGACAGTTCAAAATGTAGTTATTTCTCTAACTAAACTCATCACTCTTTGTGGTGAGCTTCCTGAGGTGAGCTGGAACTTCCAGCTCTTTTCTCTTTTGTGTCTGAAAATTATTATTACCAGGGTGTCTTTCATTTTTCTTAAAACCCATAGATGAGTGAGACCATTCTGCGTTTTTCTCTCTCTCTCTGACTTATTTCACTCAGCATAATAGATTCCATGTACATCCATGTATAGGAAAATTTCATGACTTCATCTCTCCTGACAGCTGCATAATATTCCATTGTGTATATGTACCACAGTTTCTTTAGCCATTCGTCTGTTGAAGGGCATCTTGGTTGTTTCCAGAGTCTTGCTATGGTAAATAGAGCTGCAATGAATATAGGTGTAAGGAAGGGGTTTTTGTATTGTATTTTTGTGTTCCTAGGGTATATTCCTAGGAGTGGTATAGCTGGATCGTATGGGAGCTCGATTTCCAGTTTTTGGAGGAATCTCCATATCGCTTTCCATAAAGGTTGAACTAGACGGCATTCCCACCAGCAGTGGATAAGAGTTCCTTTCTCTCCACATCCCCGCCAACACTGTTTATTCTCATTCTTTGTGATGTGTGCCATTCTCTGGGGTGTGAGGTGGTATCTCATCGTTGTTTTGATTTGCATCTCCCTGATGATTAGTGATGTGGAACATTTTTTCATGTGTCTTTTGGCCATGTGTATTTCTTCTTTGTCAAAGTGTCTGTTCATTTCTTCTCCCCATTTTTTGATGGGGTTAGATGTTTTTTTCTTGTAAAGTTCTGTCAGTGCCTTGTATATTTTGGAGATTAGCCCTTTATCTGATGGGTATTGGGTGAATAGTTTCTCCCACTCAGTGGGTGGCTCTTGTATCCTGGGCACTATTTCCTTTGAGGTGCAGAAGCTTTTCAGCTTAATATATTCCCATCTGTTAATCTCTGCTTTCACTTGCTTGGAGAGTGCAGTTTCCTCCTTGAAGATGCCTGTAATGTCCTGGAGTGTTTTGCCTATGTGCTGTTCTATATATCTTATGGTTTTGGGGCTGATATCGAGGTCTTTAATCCATTTGGATTTTACCTTTGTACATGATGTTAGCTGGGGGTCTAAGTTTAATTTTTTGCAAGTGGCTATCCAATTGTGCCAACACCACTTGTTGAAGAGGCTTTCCCTGCTCCATTTAGGATTTCCTGCTCCTTTATCAAAAATTAGATGGTTGTATCTCTGGGGAACATTTTCTGAGTATTCAAGCCTATTCCACTGATCTGAGGACCTATCCTTATTCCAATACCATGCTGTTTTGATAACTGTTGCTTTGTAGTACAGTTTAAAGTTGGGAAAAGTAATTCCTCCCATATTCTTTTTCCCAATGATTGCTTTAGCTATTCGAGGGTGTTTATTGTTCCAAATGAATTTCAAAAGTGTCTGATCAACTTCTTTGAAGAATGTCATGGGTATCTTTAGAGGGATGGCATTAAATCTGTATAATGCCTTGGGGAGTATTGACATTTTGATGATGTTAATCCTGCCAATCCATGAGCAGGGTATGCGTTTCCATTTCCGTGTGTCCTCTCTTATTTCTTGGAGCAGAGTTTTATAGTTTTCTTTGTATAGGTCCTTCACATATTTAGTCAAGTTGATTCCAAGATATTTGAGTTTGTGTGGCACTATTGTGAATGGGGTTGTTTTCTTAATGTCCATTTCATCCTTATTACTATTGGTATATAGAAAGGCCATTGATTTTTGTGTGTTAATTTTGTAGCCTGCCACCTTGCTATATGAGTCTATTGTTTCTAGAAGCTTTTTGATAGAGTCTTTAGGGTTTTCTAAGTAGAGTATCATGTCATCTGCAAAGAGTGAGAGCTTGACTTCTTCCTTTCCTATCTGGATTCCCTTGATATCCTTTTCTTGCCTAATCGCTATAGCAAGTACTTCCAGTGCTATGTTGAATAGGAGTGGTGAGAGAGGACAGCCTTGTCTTGTGCCAGAATTTAGAGGGAAGGCTTTCAGTTTTTCTCCATTGAGGATAATATTCGCCACTGGCTTGTGGTAGATGGCCTTCACTATATTGAGAAAGGTTCCCTCCATTCCCATCTTGCTGAGAGTTTTGATCAAGAATGGGTGTTGGACCTTATCAAATGCTTTCTCTGCATCTATTGATATGATCATGTGGTTTTTATTTTTCTTATTATTGATGTTGTGTATTATGTTGATAGATTTACGGATGTTAAACCAGCCTTGCATTCCTGGGATGAAACCTACTTGATCGTAGTGGATGATCTTCTTAACGAGGCATTGAATCCTATTTGCCAGGATTTTGTTGAGGATCTTTGCATCTGCATTCATCAGTGATATTGGTCTGTAATTTTCTTTTTTGGTAGCGTCTCTGTCTGGTTTAGGTATCAAGGTGATGTTGGCTTCATAAAAGCTATTTGGAAGTGTTTCTGTTTGTTCAATTTCATGAAAGAGTCTTGCCAAGATTGGCAGTAGTTCCTCTTGGAAAGTTTGATAGAATTCATTAGTGAATCCATCTGGACCTGGGCTTTTGTTTTTCGGCAGACATTTGATTACTGTTTTAATTTCATCAATGGTGATGGGGGTGTTTAGATATGCTACATTCTCTTCCTTCAACCGTGGAAGATTATAAGAGTCCAAGAATTTATCCATTTCTTCCAGGTTCTCATTTTTAGTGGCGTAGAGTTTTTCAAAGTAGTTTCTGATTACCCTTTGAATCTCTGTCATATCAGTAGTGATCTCTCCTTTGTCATTCCTGATACGAGTTATCAAGTTTCTCTCTCTCTCCTTCTTTGTTAGGTTTGCCAGTGATCTATCAATCTTGTTTATTTTTTCAAAGAACCAACTTCTGCTTTCGTTGATCTTTCGGATTGTTTTTTGAGTTTCCACTTCGTTGATTTCTGCTCTCAGCTTTGTTATTTCCTTCTGTCTTCCTATTCTTGGGTCCTTTTGTTGAGCATTTTCTAGTTCTATTAGCTGTGTCATTAAGCTACTCAGGTAAGCTCCTTCTTCCTTCCTGATGTGTGCTTGCAAAGCTATAAATTTTCCTCTCAGTACTGCTTTTGCTGTGTCCCATAAGTTCTGAGAGTTTGTGTCTTTATTGTCATTTGTTTCCAGGAACCTTTTTATTTCCTCCTTGATTTCATCTCGGACCCACTGGTTATTGAGCATGAGGCTGTTTAACTTCCAGGTGTTAAAATGTTTCTTCTGAGTCCCTTTGGAGTTCACAAATAATTTCAGAGCCTTGTGGTCAGCGAAGGTAGTCTGCAAAATTTCTATCCTCTTGATCTTATGGAGGTATGTTTTATGTGCCAGCATGTAGTCTATCCTGGAGAATGTCCCATGTACATTGGAGAAGAATGTGTATCCAGGTTTCTGGGGATGGAGTGTCCTATATATATCCACTAGGCCTCTTTCTTCCATTTCTCTCCTCAGGTCTAGTATATTCTTGTTGGGTTTCAGTCTGGTTGACCTGTCCAGTGTTGACAAAGCCGTGTTAAGGTCCCCCACAATTATTGTGTTGTTGTTGATATTATTTTTCAGATTTGTCAACAGTTGTATTAAATATTTTGCTGGCCCCTCATTCGGTGCATATATGTTTAGGAGAGTGAATTCTTCCTGCTCTACGTACCCCTTGATTAATATAAAATGTCCGTCTTTGTCCCTTACAACCTTCCTGAGTATAAAGTTTGCATTATCTGATATTAGTATGGCCACTCCAGCTTTTTTATGGGTGTTGTTTGCTTGGATAACTTTTCTCCAGCCTTTTATTTTGAGTCTATGTTTGTTCTGACTATTCAGGTGCGTTTCTTGTAGGCAGCAGAAGGTTGGATTGAGTTTTTTGATCCATTTAACCACTCTGTGTCTCTTAACTGGTGCATTTAGTCCATTGACGTTGAGAGAAAGAATTGTCCTGGGATTTAACGCCATCTTTATTTCAAAATTTGGTGTGTCTTTTGGGTAGTCTTGTCTTAGATTAGGTCTTTCAGTTTTTCTCTTAAGACTGGTTTTGTGTCTGTGAAGTTTCTGAGCTGTTTTTTGTCTGTGAAACCATGTATTCTTCCATCAAACCGGAAAGTGAGTTTTGCTGGGTATAGTATTCTGGGTGAAGCATTCATTTCATTCAGTCTTGTCACAATATCCCACCACTGCTTTCTGGCATTGAGCGTTTCTGGTGACAGGTCTGCTGTAAATCTCAGGGAAGCTTGCTTGAACATGATTTCCCCTTTTGATCTTGCTGTTTTCAGAATTCTGTCTCTATCTGTGGGATTTGTCATTGTGACTAGGATGTGTCTTGGGGTGGTTTTTCTGGGGTCTCTTTTGGTTGGTACTCTTCGGGCATGCAGGATTTGATCACATATATTCTTTAGCTCTGGAAGTTTCTCTTTAATGATGTTCTTGACCATTGATTCTTCCTGGAAATTTTCTTCCTGGGTCTCTGGGACTCCAATGATTCTTAAGTTGTTTCTGTTGATCTTATCATAGACTTCTATTTTCGTCTGTTCCCATTCTTTGACTAATTTTTCCATTGTCTGCTCATTTGCTTTAAGTTTTTTGTCCAATCTCTCCTGCTGTATGGAATTGTTATGTATCTCATCTTCCACAGCACCAAGTCTATTCTCAGCTTCTGATACCCTGTCCCAGAGCTTATCCATTTTGTCATTCACTTCGTTTACTGACTTTTTCAGTCCTGTTAGTTGACATGTTATTTCAGTTTGGAGTTTTGTCATTTCTGCCTTCATATTTTCTTGGTTCTTATTAGTGTTCTGTTCAACTCGATCCATGGTTTCTTGGAGTCTGTTGAGCACCTTCCATATTGCTAGTCTAAAGTCCTTATCTGAGAGGTTGATTAGTTGTTCAGTCATTATCTGGTCCTCAGAATTGTCATCTTCATTCTCTATGTCTGATGCTGGCCTGCGTTGTTTCTCCATTGTCACACTTGTATTGTGGGTTTTTCTACGTGTTGTAGTGGTATTCATTGTCTATGTGATGTAGGCAGCACACTCCTCTGGCTCCTCCCTTTCTGGATGGGCTGACTTGCCTCTAAGGGAGGGGAGTCCTCCGTGGATGAAGCCTCACACTGGGTCAAATCTTAGGCCCGAGCATGCAACAGAGAAGACAGTCCAGAGAGAAATGTTTGCTTCTGTGATATAGCGCCGTTCTTAGTGTGATTTTTCCTTCTTGTTGCAATGGAGTTCTTTCCTTAGAAAGAGTGCACGGCCGCGTAGCGAAGCGGAGCGGCCGTGCTCCTCTGAGCCTCTTTTTGCCCCACTCGCAAGAGTTTCACACAAGAGGACAGTAGACAGACATAGACAGGTCACACTCACAGTCTTTCACAGTTGAGCCCCACTGGGCCAGTGTCCTTTCTCTTTTTTAATTAAACAATTTTTATTTTGACCAAAATGGTTTAGAAATTTTCACAGTTATATTTTAGGTACATAGTGACATTGAATCAGGGGCATTCCCACCACCAATGATCTTCTCCCTTCACTCCTATTCCCAGCATGCATCCCATATCGCCCTTCCTTTGCCCCCCTGGCTGCTAGTATAAGTGGTTCCTTCTGTGTCTAGCTTGTTGTAGATTGGGTTTTGATTCTGTTGTCGTTGTCTTTGGATTTGGTGTTTATGTCTGATCATTTTTTATTTCTACTCAATGTTCATATACCTGTTTGGTCTTGTTACCCTCCATTATTTCCCCTTCAATTTGTGAGGCAGAACAAGATGGTTCACGTTATGTGGTTCTATTTGGAGGGAAGAAAAAAAAAAGAGAAAAAAGGGGGGGTAAACATCAAACAAGAAAGAAATGGGAGGAGTTTTCTAGAGGCTATACAAACCAACTTAAGAGAAGAAAGGGAAAAGGGAAGAAAAACATAAAAAACATATAAAAAAAAGTCAAACAGACGAACCCGAAAAGCACCACAGCAATAAAGACAGCATTCAAACAATAACCACGGTCCTGAAATAAAAAACAAACAAAGCACACAAAAAAGAGAAAAACAACAACAATAACAACACAACAATAACAAAAAATTAATGTGTGTTTTTTTATTTTGCATAGGCACAGTAATTATTAGGGAGATTAGAAAGGGAATTCCCTTGGCCTAAGAGATAAAGAGTTTCTCTGCCCTTGAAGCATACTGTAATGGGAATAACTATAGGCTCCATACATGCTCTTTTTCTCTTCCCTAGTCCTTTTGTGATGTCTGGAAACTTTCTGCTTAGTCGTGGATGATAAAATCAGGCCTCTGTAACTAGAGATCTCAGTATTTTCAAAGGTCATAGGATAGATGAAAGGAACTTTCATGTGACCACTCTGAATTCACCTTATTAAATGGGTGCACAGCTTTATCTTAGAACTTCTTGCTGGGATAATGAAACTTTTTTAAAAGTTTATGCAATTCTTCCAAGTTTTCTTCTTGTTCAAGTGGAAGTTGTTACACAAGCAAAGGTAGCACTTCTATAGAAAATCTTGGTCAGGTCTTCATATTTTTAATACAAATATCATGCATTTTATTGAGTTCCTTTAAGATAACTTCAGTCTACTTTAAATAATTTCTTTCTAATCATTTTTTAAAAAAATAAGGACTATTTTCTTATAAGATTAACTGACAGGTGAAAAATTATGTCTTAATAAAATAGAAGTTGAGCCCACACTGAGATTACAATGTAGAATAATACATCTAGTGAATACTGTTACAATTTTCAAGAATACCAAAACTAGCTTCTTTTTAGAGGGGGCAAAACATAATTTAGATAGTGCATTTAATGGATATCACTGGTTGAAACTAAAACTGCCAGAATGAGTGTTCTTAACACAGTTGATTTTGATCCTAACTTACACCTTGAAAAATATTTTCTCATTCCTATTCAAAATAATACTGGGATTCCTTGCTATAGCAATTAAGGAAGAAAAAGATATCAAGGAATCCAGATAAGAAAGGAAGAAGTCAAGCTCTCACTGTTTGCAGATGACATGATACTATAGTTAGAAAACCCTAAAAACTCAACAAAAGAAAGCTTCTAGAAACAGTAGACTTGTGTAGCAATGTGGCAACAAAGAAAATTAACACGCAAAAACCAATGGCCCATTTATACACCAATAATGATAAAGAAGAAATGAACATTAAGAAAACAACTTCATTCACATTGATGTCACAAAAACTCAAATATTTTAGAGTCAAGTTGACTAAAGCTGTGAAAGACCTATACAAAGAAAACTATAAAACTCTGCTTCAAGAAATGAGAGGAAACATAGAAATGGAAACATGCCCTGCTCATGGATTGGCAGGATTAACATCATTAAAAGGGCTATACTCCCCAAAGCAATGTACAGATATAATGTGATCCCTCTAAAGATACCCATGTAAAGAAGTGAATTTTATTTGGAACAATTAACACCATCGAATAGCTAAAGCAATCCTTGGGAAAAGGAATATGGGAGGCATTACTTTCCCCCAACTTTAATCTGCATTACAAAGCAATACAGATGGTATTGAAATGAAGATAGACCCTTGGATCAGTGGAATAGGCCTGAATACTCAGAGAATGTTCCTCAGACACACAATCACCTAATTTTTGATAAAGGAGCAAGAAATCCTAAGTGGAGCAAGGAAAGCCTCTTCAACAAGTGATGTTAGCAGAACTAGTTAGCCACTTGCAAAAAAGCAAACTCAGATCCCCAGCTAACATCATGTATGAACGTAAAATCTAAGTGTATAAAAGACCTTGATATCAGACGTGAAACCATAAAGTATACAGAGCAACACGTAATCTCATAATATTGAGACTTAAGGCATCTTTAAGGAGGAAACAGTACTCTTCAACAAGTGGAAACAGAGATAAACAGATGGGAATATATTAAGCTGAGAAGCTTCTGCACCTCAAAGGAAATAGTGCCCAGGTTACAAGAGCCACCCTCTGAGTGGAAGAAACTATTCACCCAATACCCAACAGATAAGGGGTTAATATACAAGGCACTGACAGAACTTTACAAGAAAAGAACATCTAACCCCATCAAAAAATGGGGAGAAGAAATGAACAGATACTTTGTCAAAGAAGAAATGCAAATGGCCAAAAGACACATGAAAAAATGTTCCACACCACTAATCATCAGGGAGATGCAAATCAAGCAACAATGAAGTATAATCTCACACCACAGAGACTGGCACATATCACAAAGAACAAGTACTGGAGGGGATGTGGAGAGAAAGAAATTCTCATTCACAGCTGGTGGGAATGCCGTCTAGTCCAGCCTTTATGGAAAACAATATAGAGATTTCTAAAATAACTGAAAATTGAACTCCAATATGATTCAGCTAGACCACTCCTATGGATATACCCTAGGAACACAAAATTACAATTTAAAAATCCCTTCCTCACACCTATATTAATTGCAGTGATATTTACAATAGCCAGACTCCGGAAACAACCAAGATGCCCTTTAACAGATGAATGGCTAAAGAAACTGTGGTGTATAATATATATGTTATATATATATATATATATATATATATATACATACATACATACATACACTAGAGAATATTATGCAGCCATCAGGAGAGATGAAGTCATAAAATTTTTCTATAGATAGATGTACATGGAATCTATTATGCTGTATGAAATAAGTCAGAGGTGATAGATAGCATGGATATAAGATGTTTGCCTTGCATGCAGGAGGTCGGTGGTTCAAATCCCGGCATTCCATATGGTCCCCTGAGCCTGCCAGGAGCAATTTCTGAAAGTAGAGCCAGGAGAAACCCCTGAGCAATGCTGGGTGTAACCCCCCCCCAAAAAAAAAAAACAAGAGAGAGAGAGAAAGAGAGAGACAGACAAACAGTATCTCTTATCTATGAGTTTTAAGAAAAATAAGACATTTTTGTAATAATTCCTAATAGAGATGAGGGCTGGAGGGTCTTGCTCTTGATAGGAAGCTCACCACAAGGAGTGGTGAGTACATTTAGAGAAATAACTACACTGACAACTAACATAACAATGTGAATGAATGAGGGAAGTAGAAAGCCTGTCTCAAATACAGGTGGGGCTGGGGTAGGGAGGTGGGAAATTTGGGGCATTGGTGATGGGAATGTCGCACTGGTGAAAGGGGGTGTTCTTTTTTTTAATATATTTTTATTTAAGTAACATGATCATATTTGGGTTACAGTCATAACCAGAACACCCCCCTTCACCAGTGTAACATTACCCCCTCCCCCTTCCCATGCCCTGCCTGTATTCGAGACAGGCATTCTACTACAGTTATTTGTTTTTAAGTTTAGTAAGTTGTATTTTTTTCCTTAAAGAATAAGAGTAAAAAAATACAGTAAAGGTGTGATAGTGGCAATTGCCGTTGTTTGCATAGGTCCAGAAAAATGGGGAAAATGGAAAAAAAATTCTTGACCTGATTACAAAAAGGCCTCACCCCAGAAGTTTATTGGCATAAGACAGACTCTGGGTTCCAGGCATACCAGTCCAATCAACTCCAGTCATTCTCAAGGTCCCAGTGAAACTTTTTCACACTTTAGCTATTGTTGGTATCAGATTCTTTATTTAAAGACTCTGGATTCTGTGCATTTCTTTCATCGATGTCAGACAGATGTGGAGCATCCTCTAGTTTCAGCATACCATTAAATGTGGAGCGATCTGCCTGCATGCAGACTGTTCCTGAGTCGTCTGGGAGTTGGGAGCATTCTTTGGAGTAAGTAAGTCAATGCCAAAGCAGTGGTAGGTCTTCCCTGGTAGAGGCTTGGATCCTGGTAATGTTAAAGACAATTGTGGTTGTTTCCATAGATGGTATCCATTGCTCAGGTGTGTGTGGGCGATGCCCATTCTTCTGAGGCCTGAGCCAAATCATTATGCCAATGTTCAGGATAAAAGGCCTAATTATATTACCAAATTTGTGTTCCCATCTCTATTAGATAAGAACTTGTTTGCATATGTATTATTTTCCCATTTTAGTGTGCCTATGCAAAAGAGAAGCAATGCCACAAGATATTGTTGATGCATCTGGGGGCCGACGAATAAAGTCCAACTTTCCCCGTAACTTGGTACAAACATAAAATCTATACAGAGATACTCTTCTACCAGTATTGCTTATAAAACAGATCTCAAAGTGGGAAAATCAAACAATCAAATAACAAATCCATTGGGCAAAATTGTCACTATATGAGGATATTAGAAAAGAGTAATAGACGTTAAGGTAATGCATCTGAGATATACAAAGGAGATACACGTGACCCTGTTATATTTTAGAAAGAGTCAAGAGGGGTGGGGGGTGTTTCCGAGACACCACTTTGGTCTGTGATTGGACAAGCGAAGAGAGCATGGAGCCATGTCTTCCCCTTGTTGCCTTCTGAAGCTTCTGACTCCCCGAGAGGCTTTTGCTTCCTAATTGCTGGAAGTTGAAAGTTCAGCAGTCCCTTCCCAGCCCCTTTCAGGAACAAGGAAGCCTGGGGTCTCTTTTTAAATTGCACCTCACTGGAACCCACTTGCTGGGACCCTGAGCAGGTGTCCAGGAATAACCCTGGGGATGGGGAGGAAGGAGAGAGAAGGCTGTGGGGGGGCAGCCGAGGCTGCATCTTCACCTTATCTTGGCCAAAAAGCCTACAGCATGGAACCTTGCCGTGAGGCATTGCCTGCTAAAGCTTCAGACTCCACCCAAAAATTACTGTGAAAGATATGTCATTCACCTTGGCCAAAACAAAAATCATTAGTACAGAAAATGGTTAAATGTGTGGTAACAAGAGATGGAAGTGAGGGAGTAAAGGAATAAAACGAGCGCCTGGACAGCATTCAGATAATGAGAAGCAGATGAAACACAATGATATCCATATATTTCTCATGATGTTCCACAATGGACAGGTTTAATAAGGAAACTTCCCTGCTAAGTCCTAATGCCAGAACCTATTGTGACCCATGTCCCGCACCCCTTCCTAGGGCTGGTTAAAACAGCCTTTGGCATGGCAGAGGGCTGCCAAACACCATGCTGGCAGGAACTCCCGGCTCGGCTCCCAGAAAGGAAAGAGATCCTTCCCGAGCCAGAAGGCCGGAAGGTCGGAGCCCCCAACCCCAGACCCTCTCTTTGGAGCCGGGAGGGAAATGGGGAAAGTCTAGGGAAACCAATAAACTCCTCCAAGGAGTCCAGCCATGTGGCCAGGAAAAGCCCTGGAGTACCGGAGGAAGGAGGTAGGGGGGTGCTGGGGTGACCCATGTCCCGCACCCGAAAGGGGGTGTTCTTTATATGACTGAAACCCAACTACAATCATGTTTGTAATCAAATTGTATAAATAAAGACATTAATAAAAAAGAAAAGATATATATCTATATCTGTATCTATATCTATATCTATATCTATATCTATATCTATATCTATGTCTATATATATATATATTGGTTTTTGGGCCACACCGGACAGTGCTTAGGGTTTCCTGGCTATCTGCCCATATATAGCTCTTGGCAGGCACGGGGGACCATATTGGATGCCAGGATTTGAAGCAACCACCTTAGGTCCTGAATCGGCTGCTTACAAGGCAAACACTGCTGCGCTATCTCTCCAGCCCCAAACCACTCCTTTTTTTTTTTTTTTTTGGTTTGGTTTTTCGCTCACACTGACAGTGCTCATGAATTACTCCTGGCTCTACACTCAGAAATAGCCCCTGGCAGGCACGCGGGACCGTATGGAATGTCAAGATTCGAACCACCATACTTCTGCATGCAAGGCAAATACCCTACCTCCATGCTATCTCTCCTGTCTAAAAAATATTTTTAATCTAAAAATGTATTATGGACAATAGAAAAACATCAACAATATAAGGAGCCTTAATATAAGGAGCCTTAACTACTTCCTATTTTTATTATACAGCTAAATTATATATCTGAAAAACCATAAAAATGAGACTAATCAAGTTTTATTTATTCTTGTTAATTTTAGAGACTTTAAAAACTAAAATAGTCTCCTGTTTATAGATATTGTAATATATGCTTGTGAAATATATGCATACACCATAAAATGCAAAGCAACTAATTATGGCCCCTGCGCAAGGATGATATGCAAATTTGTGAAGCATTCCATATTTTTATTAGTCTATTAAAACTATCAAAATAAATGTTTTTAGCAAAGAAACTGATTAGGATTGCAGAGGAAAGGCCATTAATTTGACTAACCTAATGACCTAATCCTATTGTTAATTCACTAAATTACTCAAATATGGAGTCATCCCATCTTCTAACTTATAATTTGAGGCAATCAATCTGATGGTTAAACTGTTTTAAACTGGATGTTCTATTACTCAAAGACTAATATTTACTAACTGATTCGTTTGAATTAGATTAATTGTTCTTTACATGAAATGGCCACATCAGCAAAGTATCAGGAGTTTCATTTTGACTATAGATATCCAGGGGTCAGGAGATAGTACAGCTGATATAGTTTCAGAGTTGACCACATGCCAGGCATGCAACCTACCTTGATTTTAATTCTGGCAGTACCAGGAGGTTTCTGAATCCTGTGAACTATATTCCTATAGGGCACCAGGACTGTCAAATGTCCTATGTTACCCTGCAGGACAAATTACTGGAGTGGCATTAGATTCACTAGCACTGAACTAACAGCTATATGACAGAAAAGGCTATAGGGCCACAGATCTCCTGAGATCCTCTTCTATAGTATATAAGCTATGAATATAGATATCCAATAACTCAAAAAACAAATTGAATTGCTCAATGAGTATTTAATTTATCACAATTATATTTCAATGAGTGATTTATCACAATTATATTAATAGAAAATGTGTATTATTTTACAATGTTACATTACTTAAACATACATATACAGAAGAATCAGAGCTGCCAGGCTTGGCCCAAAAACCAAAAACTAAGGTTATGTAAATAACTTTCTTTGAAAGAATCATACAATAAAAAGATAGTATAAATCTAAGAGGAATATAAAAAATGAATGAAACAAAATATTCTCCCCCCCTTTTTTTATTTTTTTTTCCTTTGGATCACACCCAGCAGTGCTCAGGGGTTACTCCTGGCTCTGCGCTCAGAAATCGCTCCTGGCAGGCACAGGGGACCATATGGGATGCCGAATGCTGGGATTCAAACTATTATCTATATTGGATTGGTTGCGTGCAAGGTAAAGGCCCTACTCAGTGTTATCTCTCTGGCCCCAACATTCTCATTCTTATATATTTAATTCTGAATGAAATTTATTCCTGAAGAAATGTAGACTAATTTGAGATAAATTATTATTAATTCTTAGAATTTATATGGCAGGGAAAAACATCAGTCTCAAGAAACAACAATGGGGGCCGGGAAAGTGGCGCTAGAGGTAAGGTGTCTGCCTTGCAAGCGCTAGCGTAGGATGGACCGTGGTTTGATCACCTGGCATCCCATATGGTCCCCCCAAGCCAGGGGCAATTTCTGAGCACATAGCCAGGAGTAACCCCTGAGCCTCAAGTGGGTGTGGCCCAAAAACCAAAAACAAGAAAAAGAAATAACAATGGATATCAAAATTCCAAAAGAGGTAACCTAAATGGCAAAACCTTTCCATAACTTCATCAATGTTAAAATCAGAAAGAATCTTTATGACTCAATGTACAGTGGCTTATAGCTCGCAAATAGTGCAAACAACTGCAAATGACACTGGCTCTCTCGATCTCCAGTAACATGAATGATGTCATCATAACTTATTGACATCACTATACTGTTTAAGATCTCAGAAGTATGACTGCACTTAACAAGACCTATAATAGGCAAACTAACCCAGGATCCTTTATAAAAGTCTCTCATGCTTCAAGCATATCATTATCTATGAAACTATTAGCTCAGTGTGAAAGGATGAAGAGACTTCATTATGCCATATTTAGCAAAAATACCTTGTAAGAATTGTGGCCATAGGTGGGTTATATTTCAGAGGAGTTGGCATAAAATAAAACCTGAAAAAACAGTAACTACTAAATAATGTTAATTTTTTACTCACAATTCCATGTATTGATATTTTTATAATGCCTAAGTAGAGAGTAAATTTGATTACAATGGAATTTCAACAGTTCTTTTCTCAGAGAGAAAAGAAATCTTGTATGAAGAATAGATTTGGACAAAAAAAATAAATATAATGTTCAATGAAGAAGACAGAAATAATAAGTATCACTTGTAAATCTCAAAAAGTAAATGTAAATCTCAAAAAAGTTTATGTAGGTATACCAATTGCAAGTGAAATAAACTTGTTTTATCAGTAAAGAATTATGATTTTTGTCCACCCAAATATTAAGCATAAATTTGTTTACCTTTTATTTTTAAGTGTGGAGATATTAATTTATATGTTGCTCATTATTACTGTTACTCACAGAGCAATAACTCTTACTGAACTTTTTATAGAGAAGCTTATATAAATTTTTGTAAAAATGTAACTATGGGGCCCGGAGAGATAGCACAGCGGTGCTTGCCTTGCAAGCAGCCGATCCAAAACCAAAGGTGGTTGGTTTGAATCCCGGTGTCCCATATGGTCCCCCGTGCCTACCAGGAGCTATTTCTGAGCAGACATCCAGGAGTAACCCCTGAGCAATGCCAGGTGTAGCCCAAAAACCAAAAAAAAAAACAAAAACAAAAACTAAACAAAACAAAAAAATGTAACTATGGGTCTAAAATGAAAATATTTATTTATTCTTATTGTTTTAAATAATAAATTCAATACTTATCTTCTTAATACATCACTATAATTAAAATTTACAGTAAAGTAACAAACTAGCTTTTAAAATTGCATGTTTATTTTGTGCCTGGCATTGAAACTTTAAGTAGTTTTATAGGCTGATTAGTAACGTCTCAAAACTACCGTTATCTAATACTATTATTTCAAAGATAATGAAACTAAAGATAGAGAGGTTAAGAAATATGTTCAAAGCCATACTTTATTTTGTATTTATAATATTACATGTATTTCTGGACTTCAAAATATATCATCAATGAACATATAAAGGACGTGAAGCTATCAACTAGCAAAAAATATAATTATTTCAAATCATTTATCTACATATACTTTAGGCATTTGTATATAGGACTTCATGAATACTAAACAAATCCATAACAGTGAATTATTTTCAAAGCCTTTTGCAAATTACTTCTAGAACTCAAATGACCTATTTACTGACCTGGAACTTGGTGTTAGAAGTTCTTACTGATCTTTAACCACATATACCTTATGGATTCTCGTATCTGTAAAAGGGTTTTATTTTAAACATTTATAGATTTATGGATTTATTCATTATAAATTACCCACTAGAGAGAGACATTTCATTGTAAAATACCCTCTACTATTGATTCCGTAAAATGAGGTGTGATCATTAAGCAAATCTTCCTGAATACACATACTCTTAAAACAAGTTGACTCTCTTCTTTAAGGTTAGCTGGGAATTTTATATGCTTACTGAAGAAGTTTTAATCTGACATTTCTATCATATGCACATGTTATATCAGAATAACACTTCTTAGCCAAAGATTCTGAAGTGATTCAACATCTTTGGATGCATGGAAAAAATATCCATAGAATAGTACAAAAACTATGATTTACAAAATCATTTTATTCTGATAGATCTGTTAAAATATATTAGTTATGTGAACTATTAAGAACCTAGTTTTGACATAGGAAAAGAATAAAATGTTTATGGTGTTTTTAATGGAACAATTTAAGTATATCTGCTAGTTTTGAAAACTTTCCTTTGTTATCTTGTATTAATTTTTTTATTTGTCTAATGGCTCAGAGTACAGATTAGTGGTCTCAAGATTCAACTCATCTCTTCTGAAAATTGTTATTCAACTTAGGTATTTAAATAAAAGGGGAATATCTATTTATAAGGCAGATATAATAAAATAACTACTTATTTTTTGTTAGATACAAATTAGGAGTGATCTGGAGGTATGTAAAAAAGTTATTAACAATAACATGAAGGGGCCAGAGAGATAGCACATCCGTAGGGCATTTGCCTTGCATGCAACCATCCCAGGACAGACAATGGTTCGAATGCCAGCATCCCTTATGTTCTCCCAAGCCTGCCAGGAGAGATTTCTGAGCACAGAGCCAGGAGTAATCTTTGAGCGCTGCAAGGTGTGACCCCAAAACAAAAACAAATCAAACAACAACAACAAAGAAGCCTGATTATGCTAAACAATAATAAACACACTAATTTTGGAGGGTGGGGCACACATTGTGATGTTCAGGGATTACTCCTGGCTATGCATGCTCAGAAATCGCTTCTGGCTTGGGGGACCATATGGGACGCCAGAGAATTGAACTGCTGTAGGTCCTACGTTAGTGAGTGCAAGGCTGACGCCCTACCACTTGTGCCACCACTCGGGCCCCTAAACACACAAATCTTATTGCAAATAATTTAATGTCACTATGCCACAAATATTAAAGTCAAAATTATACTCAAAATCATGCTCTCTACTCAAATGAGGTTAGACTATTTTTAATGATGTAACATTTACTTAAGCTGTTTTCTTATAGGCCAGAGTTATAGCACAGCAGTAGGGTGTTTGCCTTGCACAAGGCTAACCCAGGACAGACCTGGATTCGATCTCCGGTGTCCCATATGGTTCCCTGAGCCAGAAGTGATTTCTGAGCACGCATATCCAGGAGTACCCCCTGAGCATCATCGGGTGTTTTCTTTAAAAAAAAAAAATCATCTATTTAAGATGTGCTTGAATTTAGTAAGTGGAAAAAATGGTAATGGATCCATCTTACAAGGGAGTAAATTAGAATGGGAGCATCTATAATATACCCAATTCTACAAAACAATATTTCTTGTTTTTACTCATAAGATAGAATAGAGAATAAAAGTTGACTATAAGGTTGGTATGGAAGAGAAAAACACAATTATTTTTTCCTATATTTTTTCTAGCTTCCTACTTGGTGAGGGCAAGCGTGAGATGGGAATTGCCTAAGGGTGGGTGAGAACATATTTAAAAACTTTAGTATATGAGATTAAGAAAAAAATGAAAGGGCCCGGAGAGATAGCACAGCGGCGTTTGCCTTGCAAGCAGCCGATTCAGGACCAAAGGTGGTTGGTTAGTATCCCGGTGTCCCATATGGTCCCCTGTGCCTGCCAGGAGTTATTTCTGAGCAGACAGCCAGGAGTAACCCCTGAGCACCCCCCAGGTGTGGCCCAAGAACCAAAAAAAAGAAAAAAAGAAAAAAATGAAACAAATATAATGAGGTTATAATTTGTTTATTAGGAATCACTAGAAAAAGTCAAAGGTGCATTCTGCATTCTCTGTGTTATATTATTCTATTAAGAATAGTTGTTTCGGGGCTGGAGAGATAGCATGGAGGTAAGGCGTTTGCCTTTCATGCAAGAGGTCATCGGTTCGAATCCCAGCGTCCCATATGGTCCCCCGTGCCTGCCAGGAGCAATTTCTGAGCATGGAGCCAGGAGTAACCCCTGAGCACTGCCGGGTGTGACCCAAAAACCACAAAAAAAAAAAAAAAAAAAAAAAAGAATAGTTGTTTCTTTGTTAAAGAATTTGTTTTTTGTGTGATAAGACAGGACTTATTAGAGCTGGAGAATATTACTATAGCAGGTAGAATTCAGGGACTATAATTGACATTTAATCACCTTGAGAGTAAAGACAAGCAAATATTGTTCGGCTTTTCTAAGTATTACTAAATAATTTATTTTTTATTTACATAATTTGTATTTTGATTAATTAATCAAATGTGCAATTTACATTATATGCTCATAACAATTTTTATTTATTTTTTCTTTACTTGTATTTATTGGTGGATTAGCTGTTGTTGGCTTCTTTTTTTTTCTCTTATAAATCTTTATTTAACACCATAATTACAAGCATGTTTGTAGTTGGGTTTTAGTATATGAAATTTCTACTGGTAAACACAAATACTTGTTGATAAACATGTCCCAAATATTTGAGAAACTCCTCAGAGACAAAAAACTGAAAATAATCTAGGCTTTTCACTGCTTCCCCACAAGAGAACATCTCAAAGTTTTGCCTGGAAGAAAGAAGGAAGATGAAAGGGAAAAAAAAGAGGAAGAAGAAAAAGGGAGATAGAAGAAAAAAAAGAGAAATAAGAAGAACAACAAAAACACAACAGCAGAGGAGCACACTCAGCGCTTTAATCTATGCTTGCCCAACCTAAAAATAAAATAAAATAAAGCTCTTCAGCTACCAACTTTCTCCTTTAATTACATTTACTAGAAAGCAAATAGTTGTATCTCACCGTGGGTAATTCTCATTTATTTTATTTACTCCTCAACTTGCTCAAATATGAGTTCTATCCATCATCATTTTCTACATGTACTTCTACTGTTCTTTCTATGACTTTTAGTTTACAGGATGCATGGTCTTTTAATTGATTCAAATATAGTTTTGGTGCCCCTCATTGTTCAAAATTTTCTTCTCAGAGCCAGGCTCACTGATAAAACATGCTTCTTTGCAAGCTTGGGACTTTGTCATCTTCCTGTGTTTCCATGTTAGCTTGAGTCAAAAGATAATTTAAAATATATATCCATAATTTATTTTTAATTTCTGCAACCAATGATCAATAAATACATTTAAATAAAATATTTTCCAAATCTTATAGTTTATTCTGGATTAGTTAAATTAAATAACTGTGTATCTTTTTCCTCTTCATATATTGTTTTGAGTTGGCAATCTAGTGTAGGGTTTAAAAAAAATGCATGAACCTGGTCTGGGTTCGTTCCCACCACAGCACTTTTCCCCATCATCAGCCCAAGGACTTTCTGGTATGGCCATGAAGACCAGGCAGGGAACCTACTGGTACAGAGCTGTGTCCTCACGACCAGCATCAATTGGCAAAGGAGATCTGCAAATGATCTTCAGGTCTCCTGAATTTCACTTGAAATTTACTGTATACATTTAGTTAATTAAAATTGAGTTTACTTGTGTTGTCAGAAAAAATATCCTAATACAAGTGTAGGACATATTCTGTTTGATAAAGTAGTTCCAATAGAAATTAGTATAATTAAGAAAACAAAAAATGTTGTGAAAATATTTACTATGGTATGTGCCAGAAAGATAGTTCTATGGTTCAAATGTTTTCTTTTTCTTATTGGCAAAAAGTATTTTAACCATGGCACCACATTATGATCCTTAAGCACAAGGCAAATCCTGAAAGTCACCCTGTATATAGCCCCATCTCCAAAGAAATAAAAAGGTCTATGTGGTATAATATTCCATATTGGTTGAAAACATCTTTTAGTAAACTTGAAGGATCAAAATGTTCTTCATCAGGATATTGCAAATTACTTTTCCTCAGCAGATAGTGTTAATGATCCATTCTGTGTAAGATTAAGGAAGGTGCTTTATTAGTGTAATTAAGGAAAACTGCCTGTAGATGGCTTAAAAAAATACTTAAGAATTTTATATCTCATTTTAAATTAGTGACCCAGACAGGGGTGTGAGGTCATTCTTTAGACTTTTCATTGTACCCAAAGCAAAAGAGAAATGGAAGCATAAGGAGAATCATCCTCATTTGCCCATTTTACGCTTAATAAGGCACTTTTACACACATACTTAGAGCTCTCTTGTAACTGTACCACTTCTAATTAATGCCTGCCACCCCTTGTTCATGGGCTTAAGAACAAAACCAGAAATAACCCCTCAGAAGAGGGAAAAATAAATTTTAAAAAATAGGTATTTCTGAAAAATTTAGGCTAAATATGAAATAGTATTAATTATGAAAATATTTACAAGATCTCATTATTATGCACTCATTCATGTTATTTCTGGTAAATAATTAACAAAAATAAATATGTTTATGTGATGCAAGTGTTCTGGGCAAGTCACTTTAATTTCATACTTGATGCTTAAGCTTATGCTATGTTTTTAGTTAGTGCTGGCCTATTAAGCTGCTAATTTATCTACTGTTGTGAAGGCTTCTGAAATGCTGCTCCATAAATAATAGAGCAGTGATCCATAACCACCTCCCATGTAACAGCATCGAATCCACTGCAGCTAATAGGAACAAACTGCCGGTTGCTAGGTGCCAAAATGCTGCTTGCCTATTTAGGAAGTGATATAGTTTTGTCTCCCTGCTAAGATGACAAAACTGTAATTAGAGATTAATCAAGAGCTACATTAGTGCCACAGTTTCCTGCAGTCTGACTTTTGTTGCCCACCAGCAGTTAAGTGCATCTGCCTGTATTTACCAGTTCTCTGGAGATTTAGAAATTTATTGTCATATTTACAGGAACAGCTGCCGTGCAAGTTGTCAAATCATAAAGAACTAACTCAAGAGAATGCATGTAATTAACTACTGTCTATTTATTTTTTTAACATGAGTCTTCATTTAAAAAAGATTAAGTAACATATCATATCACCAGGTTTCTTTATTTTATTCGTCTTGGATTTTGTTATTTTTCATTATTTCCTTTTCCATCAACTTCAGTAACTCATGCTGAATAAATCAAGATCAATTTAGAATTTTGAAGAAGACAGATTCATGATAGTTTCAAAGAAAACTTGGATCTTTTGTATATTTGGGGAACAGGGTGGGTAATGTAAGCTAACATATCTTAAAGATAGTTTTCTATGGTTTTATTGAGAAATAAATATTTATTTGCATAAAATCATTCTTAAGTTTCACCTGTAATTTTTTTATAATTTGCAATATTTATTTTGGGAAAATTTTCCCTTAGCTCTTATTTACATAAATTTCTTTTTAATATTTTCAAATGCTGTTGCTTAGGGGCATGTTATTTACAAGCATTTTACTTTATAGAAAACAAATCTCTTAAATCACATATTTAGGTTAGACGTTTACCATAAAAATATATAGTCTAAAAAATAATTCTATTGAAAGATTATAAAAGTTAAAATATTGAAGAAGTGGAAGGTGGAAGGGAGTAAGAAGTATTAAATAATAAATGTCATAGCATTTATATGTTTATACAATTATCTTAAAACCTAAAATAAATTAATATAATTTATTTCTTTAATTGCTGCAGTACAAAAGATGAATAGTCAGATGTAAATCATAAGAAAATTGCATTTTATAATAATAATTTTAATTATTTACACAGCACACATATTTTAATGTATACACAGTTAAGCCATTTGTAGCAATAAAATATTTTGAATGGAAAGAAAAAAATATTTTTATTATTCTAGTTTACAGCAGAATCTTTGAGTTCTGATCCATTCAAATATTAAATTTAATATAGAACAAGTTTTCCATTACCACAATAAATTAAAATTTCTAATCATATTATAAAATTAGATACCACTTCAAAGTACGTTGAAAATTTGTACTCAATTTTTTTTTGTTATAGAACCATATGCCAGTGTAAAACAATCCACCATCAATTAATTTGGGGTTTCATAAAAAGAGTACAATTTTCTCTTGGAACTCAACATTTTATTTATTCTTCTTTCAAATGCAAGAATAAAACAATTGTTGTTTTATTTTTATAAAAATATTTTAATTTACATATTTAATATAAAATTAAATATGATAAAAACTATTGATGCAACTTCAGAATAAAACAGAATAAAAAGACTGATTATAAAACAATTTGTTCTAAAGTTTGTCAAATTTATTTGAGGCTTCATTTTTTTTCAGTCTTGGCAACAAATCTCTGTAATTTTGGAAGTATTTCAAGTTTACAAATAAAAATAGAAAATATGAACATAGAATTTATTCATATTTAACTGAAAGTGTCTTAAGAATTGAATTTGGATAATGAAATGGATCTCTGCTTACTCATTACTTTATTTGCAACTAGCAGAGTAAATTAGAGGTGAACTTAGCATTGAAAGCAGATAAAAACTTTATTATTTAAAATATTCTATTCAGAGTTTTTCTGATCATATAGTAAATTAGTGTCCTATATCATTTGCCTTTCTACCCATTTGTTGAAACAAAAAAATATTTTGGGGAAGTACCAGAGAAACCATAACTTTAAAAAATGATCTACTTATTGAGCATAGAAAGCATTAATTTTGAAATTTAAAATATAGTGCCCTTTTTAGGTGCATAGTTATTTATGTTTTGAATATACTTCTAACATATACATCAAATAATGTTTTAAAATTGTAAACACAATGCTACTATTTCTTAATAAAGGCATTAAAATGAAGAACATTACAAAATGAAAAATTTATTAGCTGGAAACTTATGGAAGTAAAACAACAGTTGTTAAAAAAAAAATAGAATTTTTCTACCTGAACATTATGTCCCCTTCAATTGTTAATCAGGCTAGGAATTAGAGTTCTTCAATAATGTTAATTACAGGCCAACCAGTTATAAGCTGAGGTCAAAATTTATTTTACATAACATGTCATTATCAATGCTAAAAAACATCTCTTAGTAATGTGAGTGGGAGTGAAGTGCTTTAACAGCTAATCACTAGACTTACTTTCACTATTATTTTATTTGTTCTCCAATTTAAGAAACAATAATAATAGGAACAAAAAATATTTTCTTCATAATAATTCTAAGCTAATATTGAAAACCTGGAAATAAATGCTTATTATTCACTGCTATGAAGTATCAAAATTCAACAATTCAGGATAACTTAAATCTGACTATTAGAATTTTTGTATACTGATTAACTTCATTTATTTATCAACTAAAACAGCTATATGAAAGCAAAAACATAAAATTTAGTGACTAATGTAATTCTCTTGAAGTCCATATTTTGGGATTGAACACCATTTTGCTCTAATTTTGTTGTATTTTTTAGACAAATGAGTTGTACCCCAATTTTCTCATGTTAAAAATATGGAGAAATTTGCCAGTGAAAGGAAGATTAAATGTTTTTTATAACAATTGTACCAACACGAATATCATATTTGGATTTGTTTCTAAAATAAATTCAAATACAGTGTAGTTTTTCTACCTACACAAAATTCAAATTATGTAACTAGACAATTAGTATTCTTATTTGTCCCAATTATTTATTTAGAAAATGTAAATATCCTTAAGAGAATTAATGGACTTACTATAATTTAATTAATGACTATTTAACCATTTATTTAGCTGTTACATAATTTTTAGAATTGATTATTTACTATTATTACAATAAAACACTGAAATGAAGATTTTTATGCATGTATTTTTCTTTTAATATCCTTTGGATGAAGTTTTAGTAACAACCTTTAGAAGAACAAAATGAATGCGCTGTTTCCAAAATGTTTTGCCAAAGGACTACTTATATCTACTTCCTAAATATTTAATGGAATTTCTTGTCACATTATATTAATCTATTTAAATTTTTTTCTATTTTCATTTTTAAGCAATGTATTTTTTTATTTTAATTTTTACCTTTGGTTAAAATTGAATACAAGAGTCCATGTTTAAAGATCTTTATTTCAAATAACTTAAAAATCTGTTGCAACTATATTAGTATTCCTATGTTCCTGCACTAACGTCTACTGAGACCCCTGCCCCTGCTCCATTAAGACCAATCCTCCTTCTGTATTGTAACCTCAATGCAATCATCCAATTTCAATCGTTTTTTCTACTTAGTCTTACCTGTGTCTTTACAATTTTTGACTGCTAATGGGATATTTTAAAATTTTGTATTCTGTATTAGCTACAAACCTCTTTATTTCTTTGAATAAATATTCATATATTTTAATCTTAAAATGTTTAAATAGTTTGGATCACTTTTACTGCTGCTTCTAAACTTCTTTTGGAATTTCTTCAGAAAGTGATAATTATTTTATGCAAATTATTAAAACATCTAATCTCATTCTGTCTTATACAATAGGCTATGAATTTATTTAGATGTAGCATTTAATGTGTCAGCACATTAAATTACATAGCTTTACCTCTTGTGAGTATGCAATGACTCGGCACCTAGAAATACTGCTTTATTCTGAAAGCATTGATTTTCTTTTTTTCTAGGTATTTTGAGTATTTTTCTACTATTAAACAAAGTTTTATATATTTCTTCCTAAAATAATAAAACTTTATTAAATAATTAATTAATGCCTCTGAAATTACTTATAGAATAACTACTTATTTCTACGGTATTTTTATATATTATAGAAAATATGCTAAAGTAATTTCTTAGTTTTTCTTGTTTGCTAATTTCTTGCAATATAACCAAATTGTTTATATTATAATCGAATTATCAAAGACATTAAATTTTAAGTAGTTAATTGTTTGGGCCTATTAATTGCCATATTATTCTAAATGCCCTGCAAGTTTACAATTAAATCCATTAGTGTTTCAATTCAAATAATGAACTGCAATATGGATTAAAAAAAAACTTCCTTTCAAAATTTATTCTTCCCACTAACAACATGACAACTTCAGGCACTTCATATTTTTAACTATACCTTTCTGAAGTTTTTTTTTTTTAATGGTTGGATCTACATGATTCTTTTTTTTTTTTTTTTTTTTTTGGTTTTTGGGCCACACCCTGTGACGCTCAGGGGTTACTCCTGGCTATGCGCTCAGAAGTTGCTCCTGGCTTCTTGGGGGACCATATGGGACACCGGGGGATCGAACCGCGGTCCGTCCTAGGCTAGCGCAGGCAAGGCAGGCACCTTACCTCCAGCGCCACTGCCCGGCCCCTATGATTCTTTATGTTACCTTTTTAATCTATATTATGACCTTAAAATTTTGAAAACTTTGGTATATATAGACAAAGAGTAACTTAATTCTGTTATATACCCAAAGAGTCTTTGATTCTTAGTATAAATAGAAACTGACTTAAGGCCAACGAGGGATCCAGGCTGAATTTATTGAAGCTGCTGCCAGGGAAAGCACAAGGGAAACTTCACAGAACAGTATGTTTGGGCTTATTACTGAACAAAGTCCAAGGAAACTTTTAAAAGCACAGAGGAGGGAAAAAAGTAACTTTATTTAACCATGGTAGCATGGGTCCGTATAGTTAGGTCTACAGGTGCAGTGGACAAAATTTGCTTCTTCACATGTTGCATGTTTGATAATACACAAAAAGGCATATTTTGTCTCTGCTTTAAAAATATCCATTCCATTGGCATAATTTATAGTTATTTAAAGAGGGAGGAAAAAAATTACATTCAAGGGTCAACACAGGGTCTCAATGTGTTGGCATCAGCTAGTATAGTCCAGTTGTCTTTCAAAAAGTCTGCTTCTGCTTTTTCAACTGTTCAGGGACACATAGCTTATCATTTCCTTTTGAGGTAATAATCACATAGAGCAAGAAATCTATGGTTAGGTGGGAATAAGGCCCCAAATGCCCATATTCTATCTAAATTTCATTTCCCATATGGGTTCAGATCTAGTTTCATCTAATCCTGGCCCATAGCCACAATCTGTAATCTGATACCTGTAACTTCCCAGTTACTGCAGGTTGTATGTAATCTGTGAAGAAATTTAAATTCCCTAAAATTATTAATTATGATAGGATGCAGATCATTCAACAGTTCAGCAGGCTCTTCTGTTTGAATGTTTGGTGTAATAAGGGAATAATTTATGAAAAAAGTTCCATATGAATAACCACTTCATTATTTTAATTTTTAATTTTTTAATTAATTAGTTGTATTTAATTTTTTAATTTTTATTTATTTTAGTTCATTATTTTAACGAACTTCTTGTTTAAAACACAGACTCAATTGAGTTTCTTGCAAAATTTCACAAATTTTAGTCACAGTGCTCAGAGTTTATTCAGTGCTAAGGATTTGAATCTGGGACAGTCCCATGCAAGGTAAATACGTTAGCAGTCATCATTTCTCTGGCCCCAGAAAATATCATTTTAATTTATGTATTTTTAAGGCATTTGAGCACATATTCTCATATTTCTTGCCATTTTCTATAAATTAAGGACAAATGAGTCTATAGAAGACTATCTGATTCTTTAAACTATTTAAAATATGAAAAATTTCATTACTTTTTCTTCTAGCCTATTGTTTACTGTTGCACAGGATACTGTCAGTCATATTATTCCTTTGGGGCTTTAGTTTAATTTGGATTCTAACTTCTCTGGTGTCTCAACATATACAATTTGCTAATGTGCTTTCACAATCATGGCTAATGTTGCACTGGTGAAGGGGGTGCTCTTTACATGACTGAAACCCAACTACAATCATATTTGTAATCAAGGTGTTTAAATAAAAATATTAATTAATAAAAACTTAAAAAAAGTAATTTAGCACTACTGGGTGTGGCTCAAAAATAAATAAAGAAAGGGAAAAAGAAAATAAGGCTAAGAGTTTACATGTATATTGACCAGAGAGATAACATGGAGGAATGCGTTTGCCTTGCAGGCAGGTCAGTGGTTCGAATCCCGGCATCCATACGGTTCCCCCAAGCCTGCCAGGAGTGATTTCTGAGCATAGAGCCAGGAGTAACCCCTGAGCACTGCCCAGTGTGACCCAAAAAACAAACAAACAAAAAAGAGTTTACATATATAATGGCTTTTTCATAAGTTAAACTTGGATTTACATAAATATTTGCATAAAATAATTTATTCTATAAAATATTCTTATTAAAAAAAGTGAATTAAAGATTGTTATATATTTAGAAATATAAAAATGAATCATCCTAAATCATTTAGAAATCAATTTGATAATGCTAATTAATATGTAACTGTGAATTACAAAACATCAAAATAAAAATTTCATGATTGTAATATTTATATTAATAGTAGTAGCAGTTGTTATACATTTTGCTATGAATAATGTTTTATAAACTAATTGAGTAATTATATTATATTAACATCTGCCACCTCTTGAGTCCTTGATAATGGAAATTATTTAGTATTGAATGGAACTGAGAAAAAATTAAGAGTAAATAATAAATAAGGGATATAAAAATCTTAAAAAAAAGATGAAATGGCAACATAGCTTTTCACATGTATTACAACTTTGTGAAAAAATAATTTTCTATTGTTGCTTTGTTATCTTAAGGGACCACATCCAACAATGATTGAGGCCACTTCAGGTACAGTGCTCAAGGATTTCTGCTGTCAATATTCTGAGAACAATATGGTACTGAGTATCCAATCCAGTGGTCCTTTATGCAAAGTACATTCTCCAATCTTCAAGCTCTCTCACCAAACCACCATGTGAACTTTTGCATTGTAAATACTCTATTCTTCTCCAACAGAAAAGCAACTGTTGATGGTCTAGAAATTTTTTTTGTAGATCTGACAAATAATGGACATACTCCTAAGTCCTCATTTTTTTTAAGTGGTTTCTATTCTTAATATTTGAATCATGGCACTGAGCTGTGTTTTTCACTTTTGGTCACAAGAAGAAAAATGGTATCTATGGCAACAAAAATGTAAAAATGTGGTTGCTGACAGGGTTGCCATGTGTGAGAGATGACAGCCATCTTTGTTAAGTAATGCTATGTTAAGATTTTTTGTGTTGAATTTACCATGTTATCCAAAATTGGAGAATTGCAATTTTAAAGAAAGAGACAGTTCAGTAATTAAAGTGAAAATTTTAAAATCTTTAGACAGAATTCTGTGATGTGCCTTTTGGTTTGATGCTTGATTTATAAAGCAACTTACCAAATCTTGATAAGTTAATTAAAATATGTCAACATTCAGCTTGGACCAACTATGGTTCCTATAAAATCACTAAAAAAAACCCACATGTGGACAATTTTGTCTTTTTTTTTTTCTGACCCAAATAAAACATTTTAAGTTATGGTTATCAAAATGTTTGTAAAATTATTTGTGATAGCTCCTTTCTTCTTTCTTTTTATTAAAAAATATCCAGAATTCACTATTGTCCAAAAACCATCTAGCATACACAATACATTTTTAAAATACATTAGGTTGCTATTTTAAGTGTGGCACAAAACACCTAGAATTGATCCTTCTAAGTGTGCTGTTTGGTAGCATTAAATACACTTTCCTTGCTCTAATGCTATCACCATCATTTATCTAATGATGTCCCTGCATTTTGCAAAACTAAAATCTCACCATTTTCTATGTTTGCAGTATTTAATTATAACTATACTAGGACTTCATATAAGTGGAAATGTACTTTTATGTCTTTTTTAGCATTATGATCTCAAGGCTCATTTATTTTTATCATGGGTCAAAAATTTCATTCTGAAGCTAAATAATACTCCAGTTTAAAAAGGCTTCATATAATATCACATATTTATATTTAGAAAGAGGAATTTTTCTAATTAGTTCTGTTTTCACAAATTAGCATTTGGTGAGACAAGTGTTATTTATTAGCATTTACTAATACTCAGAAATGGTGCACCTACAGAGGTAAACAAAATTTAGTCATTAAAATAGGTAAGAAAAGAGTTTGCTTTGTCTTAAAGATTGTTTAATGTTCTTTTTTATGCAATGTCCATGTCCATATTGAAACTGTGCCCACATTACAATTTGAAATTCATTCATCTTTTTTATTTAGATGCTTTTGTTGCTGATATAATGTTTTTCAAGGCTACTTCATTGATATATTGATATATAAACATCAATATGTATCGCTGATACATATTTTATAAAAATATTATTGTAAAATTATAAATTTTAAGATTCACAGTAATATTATTACAAAAATTTTGCAGGCAGAGACAGAAGTGGGGTAGTGATGAATTTTCCCTTTAGCAGGGAAAATGAGAGGAAATACTTAAACAAATTGCTTAGTCATCAACTCTGAAGCAGTTTGAAAGGGGAATGCCTGGCTCCTTTCAGATGCAAATACAGGCTCTTTGGAAATGCAGAAATTGCAAGCACCACCCAGAGTAGGATTGATCTCAGCAGAAAAGGAAAAGCTTCCAGATACAATGATAAGAATAAGTAGGACACCTTCAACAATCCTAGGCTTCTCCTCTTGACTTTTCTTTAGCAAAAAAAAAACTCCTACCTACTTCAATAGTTCCAAGGCTGAGGCATTTTTGAAAAATCCTGTCTTTTCAAAGGCAAGCCTACCTTGGAGAGTTGGAGATTTGCCCAAATTGCATTTTGAGATGTATACTCTTGATCTATTTCTTCTGGGAAAATTTTTGTTCTCTCTCTCTTTTCCTCTTTCTCTGCCTTCTGTCTTATCTCTCTGTCTTATCTTCCATCTCTCCCATATATATGTATATATATATTATATACATATAATATATGTGTCAGTCTTCTTTTTCTGTCTTTTATCTGTCTTTTCAGTCTTCTCTGTCCTCTCTCTTTCTCTTTCCCTCTCTCCCCTCCCTCTCACTCTGCTTTCTGTCTTTTCTCTTTTATTTCTCTGCATTCTCTCTTTGTATTCTATTTTCTCTCCCCTTCTCTCCTCTCTCTCTCTCTCTCTCTCTCTCTCTCTCTCTCTATATATATATATATATATATATATATATATAATATCAGTCTTCTCTCTTATAACTCTGTCTTTACTGTCCTCTCTCTCTCCATTTACTTTACTTCACTGTTCAGCTCTTGAAATTTTTCTCTGCAATGGAAGATGATGAAATATTAAACATGTAGGAGAAGTTTGGAATGAATTTCTCACTACAATCTAAATCCACAGCTCCCCAGTCACTCAGATGGCTAAGAACCAGTTCCTGTGCTCTGTAGATCAACTGGATTTCACATACAGTCTAGCCAATAGCTGGTGGAGGTGGTGGGGATCTAGTGCCCATGCCCTGTATGTACTTGTGACCTATTTCACCAGGTCTAACCCTGTCATGATTTTCTTTTGTGAAGAAGTAGATAGAGCAGGAAGGCAGTAGCACAAGTCGCTTGAGACTACCTCTTTTGCTCCAAACTTCATCTAAAACATCTACAATAACTTGGCTGAAATTTCTAAAAAAATTCCTGTAATATCATTTGCAAATCACAAAAGAAAATCTCATTGAGGAGCAACACACTTTTCATAACTTTAAGATCTCTTTAATCATGGCAAATCTTTATAATAAAAACTTTTTTTATTTCTTTTTGGGCCACATCCTATGACACTCAGGGGTTACTCCTGGCTATGCACTCAGAAATCAGTCCTGTGTCTGGGGACCATATGGGACACCGGGGATCAAACCAAGGTCTGTCTTGAATTGCCTGTATGCAATGCAAATGCTCTGCTGCTGTGCTATTGCTCTGGACCCAATAAAAACATTTTTGAAAAATAAGTCTCGATGCAGACTCTAACTTTAGGCAATTGAGCTTGATTGACCAACAAATAAGATAAACTGTTATAATTCAAAATAATAGGGATTTTTACATATTTAATACTACTAGTAGGTAGGACTGTGTTTAGTTCATTAATATCTGTCTATAACAAAATTTTAAATACCATGTAAATGTTTGACAATGTTGTTGATTCATTGATAAAAACAAAGCATTTTTCTATTATGAAAAATTTGTCAACACTAAAGTCAAAGTAGTCAAAACTGAATTGGTAGTCCTAATGCTTATAATTACTAACAATTATTTACAATATAAAATTATATGGACCTTAAGTGCCACAAGATTTATACATTTTCTACTGACATGTATTTTTTCTTATATATTATTCTGCTTGAAAGAAAGAAGCCAAGGCAAGTTTCTAAAATGTGATTTTTTTTTTTTTATAATAAAGGTTCCACTGGATAGAAAAAAATGCTTGTATAGTTATAACTTCAGCAATCATTTGGGATCAAACGCTAAATCCAAAAGGCAGCTGCACAGCACAGATGAACAATTTTGTTCTCCACAATTACCTTTATTGTAGATAATCTGATTTGGACTGCTATATGCAGTATGTATGTGTGTGTGTTTATCTAATCTTATCTATGAACTGATACCTTAGGTGACTGAATTAGGTCAAAATAGAAAAGACAAAATAGCTAATAAGTAAGAAACATTATCAAAATTTTAAATGCACAATTGTACTCTATTTCTCCAAACCCAGAGCTTTGATGAAAATTGTTTATTGCATGGCTAAATTCTTATCTGAAAAACATCTTCTAGGCTTTGAAGATTTTACCATAGTCTTAGAAATAAAAAATTGAGCAAATTGCAGTGCTTTTCTGTAATTTTGTAAAACAGGGTGTTTCAAGATAAATTATACCAGTGGACTCTGTCTTGTACCACAAAACACATGTAAAATACCTGTAATTTAGTCATTTCAAGGCATGCATGAAAAAGGTAATAAACACAAACAGAGACATCCTAGTTTGCAGACATGCAGACTTCACAAGTTAGAAGGAGCTCAGGCTTACTAAATATCAAAGATGAAATATGTACTGCTCACCAAACTACTGAAAATTGCCTTCAAATTTAAGGTGCAATTTATTTCAAATGGGGTAAAGTTGTAGCTGGAAGCAGTGAAACAGAGTTTCACCTGATATATTCTTATATTTATATTATATTTATATATGTTCTTATCTTTATGATATAAACCAATATGTGCATTTTTGCAAATAATTCCCATATTAAGTTCTGTATTGATGACTCAATAACTTGAACTTTTAATATTTGACTTATATTTTTTAAATGACATTAAATATATTTTGCACTTCACAAACTTTTTGATTCTAGATTGACTCTAGATATTTTTGATGTTTGAAATTTTTTTACTTAGATACATTCAAGCTTAGATGAATGTTTACATACAGAGTAACATTAATGCTTGAAGTATAATTGGATAGGTTATTGTAGAATCTTTGGTAGAGTTTATTTATAGAGAACTTTTTGACATTTTGCTTTCCTCTTTTAATCGTATTTATTACAAAATCCTTTCTGTAACATATATGCATAACGTACTTAATGGTCTGAGAACAACTTCAGCAAAGTTTAGAATTTTTTGAACTTCATGAAACTTAAGAAAGCTTCCAACATGCTATCTTCATAGGCTTCCGAACAGGACCTATCATTACCTGTGCATGGTTTAACTCTACTTACTTGAAATTACTGATACTATTATTTATTTATTTATTTATTTATTTATTTATTTATTTATTTATTTATTTATTTATTTATTTATTTATTTATTTATTTATTTTTGGGTCACACCAGCAGCACTCAGGGTTACTCCAGGCTCTATGCTCAGAAATCGTTCCTGGCAGGCTCTGGAGACTATATGGGAGGCCGGGATTCAAACCACTGTCCTTCTGCATGCAAGGCAAATGCCTTATCTCCATGCCATCTCTCGGCCCCAGATACTATTATCTTTAAGTTTGTGTTTTAAAAAGGAAATTCAATGGAAGATGTGAATAAGTAATAGAAATGTTCAAATATTACACACTTGCTGCACTTTGGCTGTGTCATTTGTATATATTATTTGCAATATCCAGAGTAAAAAAGTTTTAACAGATTCTAAATTATAAGAGACTAGCCAGGTTCAGAGTACAAAGAAAGAGTGAGATACTTCCACTGAGCACTTGAGTACACCAACAAGATAAGATTATTTCTGTGAAGGTTATTTATAAAATTATTTGAAGGAGAACTTCAATACAAAAGAAAGTTAATGGCCTTCAAAAATCCCAAATGACAAGGAACCTTCTCAAATCCCCTCCTATTTGTTATTTTTACTGTAAGAGCAAATGAAAACAATGAAGAAAAAGAAGAATTAGGAAAACCATTACTCTTTACTTCTTTTCTCCACCATCCACAATTTTTCATGTTAATTGGAGAATGTGTGTTAGTGTCAATTATATTACACTAGTGAAAAATGTTTTTATTGATTTGGTAAGAATAAAATGCATGTGGAAATATTGGACAAAGATCTTTCTTTTTGGGGCCGGCGAGGTGGCGCTAGAGGTAAGGTGTCTGCCTTGCAAGCCCTAGCCAAGGAAAGGACCATGGTTCGATCCCCCGGCGTCCCATATGGTCCCCCCAAGCCAGGGGCAATTTCTGAGCGCGTAGCCAGGAGTAACCCCTGAGCATCTAACGGGTGTGGCCCGAAAAACCAAAAAAAAAAAAGATCTTTCTTTTTTCTTCTTTCTGCATTCCCTCTTTCTCTTCTTCCTCCTTTCATTCCTTCCTACCTCCTTCCCTCTCTTCCTCCATACTTCCTTCCTCCCTCCCTTCGTCCCTTCCTCAATATCCTGACTAGATACTCAGGACTGATCCTTGGCGTTGCTTAGGGAACAACCTTCATGTCAGGTATTTGGACCATAACTAAGACCATTAAATACAAGGCAGATGCCTTACTTCCTGTATTACTTCTCTAGCTAAAATTTTAACATTTTAAAATGAGTTTAATGTTCTTACCTTTGCAGTTAAACTTAATGGAATCATGCAGATGAACGGTAAAACATAGCTTGATATTTTTTTTATTAAAAATTGGGGAGTGGGTAGAAGGGAGATTGCGCATATCCACTGGTGCTCAGAGTCTCTTACTGATTTTAGTTGGATCAACTGAATGTGAAGGAAGCACTTTATTTTTATTTAGTATTTATTTATTTATTTATTTATTTATTTATTTATTTATTTATTTATTCATTTATTTTGGTTTTTGTGTCACACCCGGCAGCGCTGAGGGTTACTCCTGGCTCTATGCTCAGAAATCGCTCCTGGCAGGCTCAGGGGACCATATGGGATGCTGGGATTTAAACCACTGACCTTCTGCATACAAGGTAAATGCTGTACCTCCATGCTACTTCTCCACCCCTGAAGGAAGCACTTTAGCCCCTAAACTTTGTCTCCAGCTCTGCTAACATTTAACTTTTAATTTTTCTTAAGTTATATAATATTGCATAGAACAATACAACGATAACTTGTGGGTATATGAAGATAATTTATTATAAAACCTTTAATATTTACCATTTTTTTTTTGTGGTTTTTGGGTCACACCCGGCAGTGCTCAGGGATTATTCCTGGCTCCAGGCTCAGAAATTGTTCCTGGCAGGCACGGGGGACCATATGGGACGCCGGGATTCGAACCGATGATCTCCTGCATGAAAGGCAAACGCCTTACCTCCATGCTATCTCTCCGGCCCCAATATTTACCATTTTTAACGATTTTTTTTTACAAATTTTTACACCCCCTTTTTGACATTTTTATTTACTTTAGCAATGGATTTACTTTTTTTTGTTTGTTTGCCATGCCTGCAGTGCTCAGGGGTTATTCCTGGCTTTGAGTGCAGAAATGTTTTCTGAAAGGCTCAGGGAACCATATGTGATTTGAGAGATAGAACCTGGGATTTCCATGTGTAAGAAAATGCCCTATCTGCTATGCTATCTTAGGTACAAATTCTGTATTTTAAAAATACTAAAAACTATGTATTAGTGTTTCTCATGTTTGTACAATTATGCTAGCTACCTGAGGTGAGCTAAGATAAGTTACAAATTTTTGTATTTATCACCACAAAAAGTTTTGTAATTTAATGCTAATATTCTCATATATCAGATGAAGAAAATTAAGACCTATGTTATAAAGAAGATAAAAGACAAGCTTGGGATTGTATCTTAAATAAGCTCAACTCCAACAGTCTTTGTAGTATCTACAGTGCTCATATCCATATCTTAACTTTCCACAAACTGAAAAACTTTTGCCAATTAAATTGAAAATGTAAATGTAAATGTAAACTGACACAATATTGACAGAAGCTGGCTAAATGCTAACTTAGGTATGTTATTTTTCTAATTTCAATATTCTTTCTCACATGTAAGTGGAAGTTGATTTACCTTATGCAATTTTCACTATAAACCTAAGAATGAATGTCTTTTTAGCAGTATATAGGTGCTACATAGATTATTTGGTGAAGCAATAACTCTTTGTTGAATAAATTATGTTAAAATATGAACCCATAAAATATAGCAGGCAGGGCCCTTGTCAACCCCAGAGCCCTATATGGTCCCTGAACCTGCCAGGAATTATCTCTGAGCATAAAGCCTGAAGTAAACCCTGAGCACCACCATACATGGCATAAATGCAAACAAATGCACTATATTTATTTTATAAGTATATGTTAATTTACATATAAAAATTAATATTTACATGTAAATATAGATATTTATATAACTATAGAATTATAGATATTAATATAGTTGTAATACATCTAGAGGCATGAATATAAAGATTATTTTTCAAAGATTATAATGTTAAATAACTATATGAACAAGAAGATAATAATTTTCAGATATTTTATTTATGTCTCATAAATCTACTATGATTTAAAACACTATGATATCAGTCTACAAAACAAATGAAAAAAGTAAGTCTTTAACTTTCAGATATTCAAAAGGTATCATAAATGTTGTGTGTAAATAGAGAGGCTAGGATAATAAGCTTTTGATAAATTAAAATTAAAAGGAAATTGTGTAGTCCTAAAGTACTTAAAAGGCATGAAGACCACATGCCTTTGAGATGCAAATCTTGGCGTCTTTGGAGATAAAGAAACTGAGGCACTCTCTATAAGCTGAAACAGAGACCTCACCAAAAGAAGGGTGGACCACTCAGGAATAGTTTCTAAGGTCATTATTAGAATATAATACGACCATCAACATATAAGGTTTTCCCTATTATGACTCCCAAATTAATATTTCTGTAGACAGAGAGCTCTGGCCAAACAATTTGAAGGAACTGAATATGGAACTGAATATCACCTCCTTCCAAAGGCCATTTAAGGACTTTATCAAGGCCAATGTTCTTCCTTGAACACACACCTGTATTTTTCTACCCCTTGATTTTCCCCTCTGGAGAAACACTAGTTCTCTCTTGAATATATATATATATATAAAATAAGCTTTTGAATATATATATGTATATGTATGTCTGTATATATGCACTTGTATATGCATATATATACATATATCTGTTTTGTCTTGTTTTGTAGAGGCTCAGGAGTTTCTATGGCTATGTGCTCAGAAATCGCTCCTGGCTTGGGGGGCCATATGGGATGCTGGGAGATAGAACACCGTCTGTCCTGGGTCAGCCACGTGCAAGGCAAAAGCCCTACCCGTGCCATCGCTCTGGCCCCATATGCATATATCTTAAACTCTCTTAACCCATCATATCTCTCTAAATTTCTTCTTTGTTTGTTTGTTTGTTTTTGTGTTTGGGTCACACCTGGTGAAGCTCAGGGATTTCTCCTGATGATGTGCTCAGAAGTCGCTCCTGGCTTGGTGGACCTTTTGGGACTCCAGGGATAGAACCGAGGTCCGTCCTGGATCAGTTGAATGCAAAGCAAACTCCCTACTGCTGCGATATCGCTCTGTCCCTCTCTAAATTTCTTTTAATAAAACTATTTTGCTTTACTATTTCTTTCGTCCTAAAATTCTTTTCTGTGAAGGAAAATAACAGATCTGGCGTGTCTGAGTCATTAGAACTGACTTTACTCTCTTGGAAAGAGCAATTCCTCCTTCTACTAAAACTTCCCTCCTCTTACAAGAACTTAGTGACATAGACCAGTTCCAGCACCAGGAAGAACAAGTGGGCTTCAAGAAAATGTCATAGACACCTCCATGACAGCTGCTTCACAGAGCTGGTGGAAGGTACATGTCCATGCAAAGATACTCAGAGCAGAATTTTCCTGTTGTGACCCACTATTGGCCTTTCTCCAGGATCAGGACAGAGCAGAGAGAGGTGGAGGCAACTGTTTCCTTGAGGCTACCTCTCTCGCTCCCCATTTTATTAAGTCACCTCACAGCAACTTACAAAGGCTACCAATGTTTTTCTCTAGGAATTTATACAGCCAGTAGTAGGAAAAGGAAAAATAAGATATTGTAATGATTTTTTCTCAAACATATATTTTTCAACCTCACTATTCTCCCTTGATGTTTCTTCATAAAACAAATCGTGATTTAGGATTAGTTTTTTGAAGAACAATGTTTCTAATACCTGCATGTCTAAGCCACTAGATTGAACATTATTATAACCATGAGACCCAAATTACAACAATTAAAAATGTAAGTGTAAAGGAGCCAGGTGACTCCTGTAAAGAAGTCTTCTGGGAGAGAACTTAGGTTAAGTGGTGGAGAGAAGGGGATAAGGGTTTGTGGATTTGGAGCTAAGAGCACTATGTGCCTGAAAACACATTTTAAACAACTATGTTAATCATGGTGTCCAACTAAAAGAACAATATAGAATTTGATTTTGCTGGGGGCCGAAGAGATAGCATGGAAGTAGGGCGTTTGCCTTGCATACAGAAGGTCAGTGGTTCAAATGCCGGCATCCCATATGTTTCCCTGAGCCTGCCAGGAGAGATTTCTAAGCATAGAGCCAGGAGTAACCCCTGCGCGCTGCCGGGTGTGACCCAAAAATAAAAATAAAATTAAAAAAAAAGAATTTGATTATGCTGTAACATATATTATGTTAATATATAATCTTTCAAGTCAAGTTTCTCCTTCACCATACAAGTGTATCATTCAACCTAATTTACTATCCTCTCTTTTTCTTTCCTTCTGGGTAATCAGTTGGTTACCCCAAAAGATTTTTAAATTAAATTCATCTGTTTATATCCTCTATGCCATATATTAACTAAATCAGGTGGTGATTGTCTTTTCTGGCTTATTTTACTAAGTACAATACTCTTTAGGTCCATCCATGTTTTCACAAAGAACAAAATTTCATTTTACTTATTAGCTGTGTAGTGTCCAATTATTAGTTGATGGGCACAGGCTGTTTCCATCTTGACCATTGTAAATAAAGCTGTAATAATCACAGTGATGATTTAATTCTAGGATATAAAAATGTTTAGGAATGAGTTAAATGAATAATATGAAATTTCTGTTTTAATAAAAATTAATAGTTTTTCATAAAATGTAACTATTTAGAAACTTCTTATCAAATAGTAATAATTTGAGTGAATAACTATAATATAAAATATATAATTTGTTGATTATAAAAGATACATTCTTCATGTTTCATAAGAGAAATGGACAAGTTATAGACGCTTCTAGACCGATTCAATTTAAAGAAATTTGGTTACTCATGACAGTTCTTGAGAGAAGACATTTAGAGTATGGCTTTCTCAGCTCATTCTATTTCTATCTTTTGCCCCAAATCATTGAATGAGAAAACTTCCTGTCCTTCATTTTGGTAATTTCCATTTCTTGAAACATTGTCTCTAACTGCAAGACATACAGAAATGACATTTCACTATTGGATGTGCTGATTCACTGGCACTAATATGTCATTTTCAGAAGCATTTCCTCACAGATATTTCAGCATGGCAGATTCATAGGTCAAAGGGTAAAAGCAGGTTACCTATGGGTAGAAGCAGATAATGGGCATTATATTACCCAGATATCTCTCATTTTAAAGCTGCTGTTCTGAAGGATTAGACAGATGACCTCCAGTCATGATTTTGATTTTATAAATTGAAATTGGTTGTAATATTATTCATTACTCACGTGATTATGCATAAAGTTAATGTTATGATTTTTAACTTTTCTTAGCTTTCCTCTCCTTCAATCCAATGTACTCAACTTGCTCCATTGAAATCTTCTGAATTCTATAAAATTTATAAATTATAATTAATGAGTATATATAAAATATTTTACATTTATTTTTTAATATTCAGAATGCTCATTTATAATTTAATCAGTTCTATCATTAGGGATATGATAAACTATTCAGTCATACACTAATAGCCTCCATTTATAAAGGACAACTAAATATACAGTAAAATTAGAGTAGCTATTCAAATAAGAAATCTTCCTGAATGCTTGCTACATTGTCTCTATTGTTTTATATATTCTAATAACCATTTCATTTAAAAAGTTTACAAGTTTAGAGTAAAGGAAAAAGCAAACCAAAAATAAGACGCAAGAAATATTGCCTTAGGTTTACTAAACATGCTGCACAAATGTGTTACATGGATTTGGAGATTAAACTAACACATAACAACTGTAATCAAAAGACTCCAACCTTAATTGATAATTTTCATGTGATGTTATTGTGACCAGATATTAGAATGTGAGGTTGACTTATCATTCAAAGATCAATAATAAATATATGCATAAAGCATAATAATAAAAGAAAATAACAAGTTACTTTTTATCTTTGTATTTTATTATTTTATAGAGGCACATGATTTACAAAGTTATTTATAAGACATAGAATTTAGACATAGAGGGCCCGGAGAGATAGCACAGAGGTGTTTGCCTTGCAAGCAGCCGATCCAGGACCAAAGGTGGTTGGTTCGAATCCCGGTGTCCCATATGGTCCCCCCGTGCCTGCCAGGAGCTATTTCTGAGCAGACAGCCAGGAGTAACCCCTGAGCGCAGCCGGGTGTGACCCAAAAACCAAAAAAAAAAAAAAAAAAAAAAAAAAAAAAAAAAAAGAATTTAGACATAGAATTTCTCAATGCTAATTCCATCATTAGTGTCAGTTCCCTCTTGTAGTGTCTCAGGTTTCTCTGGACCCTGAAGCACATGTTTAAAAATGGTTGTTATACTTGGGCATTATACTTTCAGTTTTGTTAGTTCTATCAGATATGTGTGTGTATGTGTGTTAGAGATACTTATACACAACCAATGAGTCTGAGAACCCTGCTCCCACCCTCGTTATTTCCTGTATATCTCTTCTTACTAATCCTTCTCTGTTTGTTTTCTTCCTTATCCTTTTCAGTTTTATAATATAGGAACCAGGGTAATCTAGTTATCCCTTTTTGATATTTTGCTTTCCTGTTCCTGTTACTCTGTATGCCACAGATAAATGAGATCATCAAATGTCTTTCCTTTTTCTTCTGAATTATAAATTACTGAGAAATTATCTTCCAGTTCCATTTGGGTAGCTTTGAATTGCATGATTTATATCTTTCTATGTTGCTGCATAGTGTTTCATTGTGTATATATACCAACACATCATTACCTACTAATCTCATTGGTTATCTACGATGGTTTTGTATCCTAGCCTTTTATTCTGAGTGCTACAATGAATATCAGTGTGTTTATGTACTTTTGAATTAATGCTTTGTATACTGGGAATAGATTCTAAAATAACAAATTTCTGGGTCACTGAACACCTCAGTTCTTAATTATTTGAGAAATCTCCATACTATTTTGTATAGGGGTTGATCCACAAAATTTCCCCACCAGTAGTAGATGAAAGTTTTCTTTTTTAAATAACTTTCTTATCAGCAAATATTTCAGTTTTTGTTATTGTTTTTAAATAAATTTTTCTTTCATGCTGTCTTGATTTGGGCTACATGATAATAAATGCTGAGTGCTTTGTCATGTCCTTAGTGGCTATTCTATCTTCTTCAAAAAAGTGTTCATTCATTTCCTTTCCCCATTTTTGATAGGGTTTTTACTTTTTGCTGTGGTTGTCAATCTTTGTGATATTTTTTATATTACACATTTATCTGATATTGTTGAGTGAATACAAGCTTTGTTATTGACTGTTCTAACTCCATAAGTATTCCATCTGAATTTGAATGGGGATTGAATGTATTAAATTTACACACTAACTTAGGTAGGCTTATCATTTTGACAATATTGATTCTTCCAATCTATGAACATTGAATATTTTTTCCACATCCTAACCTTATATTCTGTCTCTTTTTAAAGTGACATCTTTTTCAAAGTATAGATCTCATATCTTTTGTTAAGTTGATTGTTAGATACTTGAATTTGGGGAACACTATTTGAATAGATCAGAACTCTTTTTCTTTGAGTTCATTATTTACATATAAGAGGTAACAGACTTTTGTGTGTCGACTTTGCAGCCAGCATAATTTACAATATTGATTATTGTATTGGTACTTTGATTCATTATTTCTAAATAAATCAGCTTTTAATGAGTGTTTTAGGTTTTTCCAATGTATATTATCATGAAATTCACTAATAGTGATAGTTTTACTTCTTTACCATTTTGTTTTATTTTGGTTTTGGGGGCCACACTTAACAGAGTTCAGGGCTTAATCTTGACTCTACCCTCAAGGATAATTTTTGGCTGGATTCAGGGGACAATAAGAGGTGCCAGGGAATGAACTCAGATAAGACTCCTAGACTATAGCTCTGGCCCACTTATTCTATTAGGAAAAGCATTGCTATGGCTGATCATACACCCTATGCTCTTGATGATGACCACAGATTGTATTTCCCAGCTATATCTTTGCTAGATTAGTTCTTTACTAGATCTATGACCAACAGAGGAGGTTTTTGTGTTTTGCCTTGGGTTTTATATCTGTGGTATTCCCAGTTTGCAGTGCTGATTCCCAGTAGGAGATACAGGACCTTCAAACACACCCAGAGAACTCAGAACTGACTTTTTCTTTACAATTTTCAAAGTTCAGACTCCATATATAATTGCCTACTAAATAATTTCCAGAACACTTAAATGTATTTACAGATGTGGAAGAGAGCCAAGAAAGTGGATTGCAATAACTTGCTTTTAAAATCATACTGGTAAAATGGCATCCTGTCAAACTATTTCAGGGACTTCAGAATCTTCCATCCTGGTCATTCCTTATTGTTCATAATTCATCAGTGACTTGTTTTTTTAAGTATGTTCTTGTAAATATTGTTATTAAAATATTAAAACTGATTTATCTAATTATAGAGCATTTGGTTAGTATGATTTTATCCCTTTCTGCTACAGCTGTCTATATTTATACTAATATTTATGAAAGATATATTTCATTATATCATTTAAGCAAACATTGTGATAACTATGTGTCTCACAATTAAATGTCTTTTTAATTATGCCCTGGTATTTATAATAAAGTCAGCTGAGTAATTGACTCTGGAATGGGTAAATATGTAGGAATGACCATTTGGCCTTGTTTATTAATACTAAAACTACTTTTTGACACCCTAATAGGTAGACAATATATCTCTTTTGTTTTGAAAACGAATCATTTAGTCTCTGCAGCATAAAAGATTATGTTGACTTTAAGCTGACCTAGGTATCATAAAGTAAAAATATTTACTTTGTGAATTTGATCAAATATAAGGACATTTTTTTACTTATATCCCACACTACTAACAATGAAGCAAAAGAAATCTATCTGCCTTCAAGCTTTGCCAAAGAATTTAAGTTTTTAAATAATGATGTCTCTTTTTTAACTTTAAAACACATTTTAGTATAAGTGTTAGGAACAAATAAAATAAAGATGACAATGAAAGGTGAATAAGGATAATGTGCCAAAATTCTTCTGAGTTTGAGCAAAAAGAAATGCATTTGAATCATTTTAAGGTTAGTGGTAGGTAGCCACATTTAAAAGACAACCAGTAATGGTGAAAATTAGGTATGTGTTAGTAGGCTTTACAGAGTGCATTAAAAATTGTCCTCTGAGTCTTTTTCCAAGTATCTTTTCCAAAGGTTTGGAGATCCTGTATAGAAACCTTCTGTCCCCCAAGGTCCATAAGCTTCTGAGGAAGACTGCTTTGTAAACTGTAAGTGAACAGAATTCTTTATAGAACGGATTAGATTTAGAGCATTTTGATGACTCTTGATTGTCCCCTTTTCAACCTAATCAGTCCCTGGAATGCTCAGAATGTACTTGTAGTAGTCTAATTTGTGGTTCCCTTAATCTCAGAACCTGTGAATATGTTACTTTACAAAATGAGGTGGATTTCATATGTGATTAATTTAAGGCATCTGAGATGGGGAAGATTTTACAGATAGAAACAATGCAACTATAAGAGTCCTTGAAGAAAAGAAAATAGTCAGAATAAAATGAGAGATTGCAAGATGCTTCGCTGCCTGCTGTGAGGGTGAAAATGACACCATGAGCCAAATTATGCAGGCATTCTTTACAAACCAGAAGTCAGAGAGTAGAGTCCTTTGAGTTGCAGAAGTTAAAAAGCATAGTCTTTTTAACACATCAGACATTTAGTTTCCAGAATCATAAGAACATACAGCTATAATTTTAAACAGCTTATAGATATTTATCTACTTAAAAAGATTTGGTAAACATTTTTTATTTAAAAAGATTTGATTTAGTCATTACACTTCTAGAAATTGGCATATCTTCATTTTTTATATACATTTATATAAATGGTATTTGAATACATATATATGGGTAATAGTTTTTTTTTTAACTTTGCCTATCTTTGTATAAACTCAAAAATCATCCTTGGAGCAGAAATCATTTTTATATCAAAGCACAATTTAACATACAATGAAAAGAGTATTACGATTATAGGAGGTTACGGCTAAAGAAAATAATCATAGTTAATTATATTGTAATACAATTATTTATCATTGGAAAGAGTAACCCCACTTTCAAAAACCTCAACCAAGTGAATTAAGTATTATCTTCTATTGGACTAGAATATTAGATAATGCTAAAATATTTTGGTTTAAAATATGTACTGAAATTCTTATATAAGAATATCTGTAATAGCACTGTTGCAAAGACAAATATTTAGACAATATTCAAATAATCTTCCACAGAAAAATAAATATAGTACCACTGGTTATAATTATCAAGCAACAGCAAACATGTAGTAACTTCTGTGAAAATATTAGAGCAAGGTAAAAAGCATAAAGGATATGTAAGGATTTTGTACTCTAATATATGCTTCAATGGGGCTGGAGTGGTGGTACAAGCGGTAATGTGTTTGCCTTGTGCGCATTAGCCTAGGACAGACTGCAGTTCCATCCCTCTGTGTCTCATGGGCCGGGAGTGATTTCTGAGCACATAGTCAGGAGTAACCTCTGAACGCACTGGATGTGGCCCAAAAACCAAAATATATGCTTCCACACAGATGAAACTGAATACATAATCTAAGTTACCAATTATTAAATTTGTTAAATATTGGGAAGTCAAGGAAATGTTAGATAAAAGTAAAAGTCAATTTAACTGGACAAGAAATCAGATAAAATGTCAGGGGTAATTACACTACAAATTACATGTAAATTTAATTTTCTCCCATGAATTACTTTGTTTTATTGGGTGGTTAGCTATTGACAGACTGCTTAGACATTCTGGCTTACTAGAATAGGTTTGGGGCCTCATCCAGCAATGCTCAGGTTTTGCTATGGTCTTTTGAAACTAGATGGGATGCCTGTAAGGCAAGTGACCTACAGGCTCTACCATTGTTCTGACACCAAGCATAGTACTCATATCAATTATAATAAAGAATATACACACAATACATATGGGCAAAAAATGAACTGGGCACAAATGGTAATTAAAATTTAGAGTTATAGGGGCCAAAGCGATAGCACATCAGTAGGGCATTTGCCTTGCACGTGGCCAACTAAGGACCAACCAATTCCACCATCCAATATGGTCGCTCAAGCCTGTCAGGAGTGACTTCTGAGCACAGAAGCCTGGAGTAACCCTTGAGTGCCGACGGGTTTGACCCCAAGCAACAACAAAAAATTAGAGTTAGAGGCCAGAGCGATAAAGTGGTAAAGCTCTTGCCCTGCACGTAGCTGATCCAGGTTCAGTCCCCAACATCCCATATTGTCCCCTGTGCACGGCCAGGAGTGATTCCTGAGTGCGAGCCATGATTAATAACTGAACACCACCAGATGAGGTCCCCCAAACAAAATTTTAAAAAATGTAGTTACTTTAGTACTTCTGCAGAAAGCTAACCTCTTTGACCCAACCTGCATCTTCAGGAGAGATAGATGAACATAGTGGTGAGGGATTTAAAGAAGACAACCAGCCACATAGGCAGAATCAACCCTGGCTATCAGTGAAGCAACAGTTTTTGCAACTTAAGGAACCTCCTGTCCTGTACTCAGCTTTCAGATTTTATTCATATTACCATATTTCATCAAATAAAAATTCTTAATATATTTATAGTAAAGCCATAATTTAAGCTTAAGAATTAGTGGATTTGAATTATTTTTGGATAAAATATGATCCCCTTTATCTAGTTAATTTTTTGGATCCCAAAGAATTGCCTATTGTAATAGTCATATAGGTAATTTTTAACTAAATGAATTTTGAAATATTTAAAAACTCTCATATTTGTTTGTTTTCGGGTCACACCTGGTGATGCTCAGGAGTTACTCCTGAATTTGCCCTCAGGAATCAATTCTGGTGGTGCTCAGGGGACCACGTGGAATGCCAGGCATCAAACTTAGGTTGGCCACGTGCAAGGTAAGAACCTTAACTGCTGTGCTATTGCTCCTGCCCTTAAAAAAATCTTATGGCAGTCAATATTGTGTTCAAGTTTCATTATACGCTATGCATATTTGCCATTCAATATTTAGTAACATTTTTCTTTTAGATTATTTTTGGTATTAATAAAATGATGTCACTAAACTTGCTATTTTTATGTACAACATATAACTTATGGTATTGTGAATAAAACTTTAACTATATTGTGCTCGCTTCAGGCAGTACATATACTAAAAATGGAACTATACAGAGAAGAGTAACATGGCTTCTGTGCAAGGGTGACATACAAATTCATGAAGCATTCCAAATTAAAAAATATTTTTTTTATCTTTTTTTTCTTTTTTTTTTTCCAGGAGCGGGGAGGGGCAGGGTGGGAGGGAAACTTTTTTTTTATCTTTAAAAAAATCTTTGTATTTACACATGTTTATGCATTTCTTTACACTTGAGATTGAATCTAGCATAAATGAAAGTCCTAATATCTATCTCTATCTACATTTTAGACTCTTTGAATTTCTAACACTTGAAGATATTTTGAAACTTTGCTAATTTCTAGTTTCCCTTTTATCATGAATATTTCCTAATCGTACTTTAATAAAATTAAATACCCTTATAACAACAAGCCTCTTTCATTCTCCAACTCAGTTTATTTGATTTAAAATTCTATGTTTGTTTCAGGCCACCAATGTATAAAATCGATTGATGAATTATTAATCTGTCAGGATAAGAATAACAGCATCATCTTTTATTAGTTTGCAAAATTCTGTTTGGATGATAGTAATTTGGACTATCATCATATTCTCCCCTTTTCTTATCACTATTTTCCCTCTGATTTCTGTTTGTTAATCCTCTCTTAACTCAAGGCCTGTTGAAACTCTGCTATATATAGTTTATTATTAGGGCTTCAGACATATCATGAATATAATACATATGTGTATGTATTGTGTATATATGTGTCTTATTCTATATGTATGTATGAATATATACATATACATGCATGTCTTATTAATATATATGTATGCATTATAATATTCACCCAAATAAAAATCTTACACTTGAATCTTATATTGAGATAATATACATACAAATATACATGAAAAAATATTAAAAATTTTTCTTGTGTTGCTCTCCTCAAACAAGAAAAAAGGGCTACCAGGTCAGCTGTTGATTTTGCACAAAACAAAAGAAAAGTAATTTCTTCCCCTATTTAAGAAAGTTTTTTCTCTGAGCTCTAAAAAGGGCTTTCTCAAGCAGCCAATGCACAGTTATGTATTCAGTGTCCTTTTTAAAATTAAAATTCTAGCTAGAAGGCAGATTCTATTTTCTTAAGAAACCACTAAAAGTAAAACTACAAATAAGTATACTCATTTTAAAGAAACAACTAATTATAAGCAACTATTTACTTTTTGACTAATGTAATGTGTACCTCCTACCTGCTCTATGCCAGCCTCCCGTGGGCACTGAATTCTAGTCTAATTCCATCCAAGCTTACAACTTTAGATTCAATACAAACAATGAGACCAAATTAAGCAGCTTGTCACTTGCATCTCTGTAGAACAGTTTAAAATGTCTTTAAGGAATCTGTATAAACTCTGAATAACAAAATGTAGGAGTCAGTCACTATTTTGTAATTTCAATATTACTATATATGCCCACAAAAAAAATCCAACACAGATAGAGATAAAAGCTGTATCACAAGCCAAAAGGGCATTTTTTCCTTTTGCCACAAAATATTGATGAAGTGCTTTATTGAGGTGGAGATCTCATTAATTATTTGATTTACAGAAAAAGAAGAGAAAGGGAAATGAGTGCCCTGGCTAATACCATGATGTACCATCTTGAGACTTAAGATCTTTTTAATGTATTCATCAGGGGTGCATCTGAAAGGGGAAAGAGTGAGCTGAATGGGTCCATTAATTTAATTGAAGCAAGCTCAGACAAGAGATAAAACATCCCAGGCGGCTTCTTTTCATGCGGCGGGAGCGCTGTAGTAAACAGGCAGAGATCCAAACACACCAAAAAGAAAGGCCCCGTGAAAACTAGTGACTTCAAGGCCATGTAATATGCACAGATGCAGAGGTGAATATACTGTGGTTCCGCCAGCAAGGGGTGGGCTTTCTTAGGAGACTGATGGCTCTGGGGTTACATGTAAGTAATTTAGATTTCTTAAGGTAAAGTTCCATTTGTTCTTTTTCCCTTCAGACTTCTGAGAAATAGATTCCATCTCCTGCTCTTGAAAGACACAGATAGAAGAGGGAAATGGACTTCCACTGATCTCAGAAGCAGCTTTAAAACACGGCTGCTCTCTTGCAGCTGTTTTTGAAGTGTAGCAGTCAGAAAATTCTTTTAGTCCTGAAGAGGATGGGGCCTCTTGATTGCCCTCAACATTTGTCTTTCAGTGGTCAAATTGTACACAGCAAGCTAATTTAGTGCCTACCTGTTCATGAGAACAAAAAACAATTGGTCCCTACTCAGTCCAAAGTCACTCTATTGCACTATTTTAAAAAAAAACTTTAAGAAATAATTCTTTTATCTATTCGTAGTGCCATATTCCTTGTAGATATAAAATAATTATTTATGTTTGAAAATAGTCACTGGTATGTAATTTTCCCAAAGTCTAGACAAATATGTGTTACTAAGTTCTGTCAAATTAGATTAAAAAATAAAGAGTACCTTGTAAGAGAGGTAGTGAAGGTTTTCATAAAACCAATCCTAACACAATTTATCATTTTTGTGCCAATAATAAGCTCAAAAAAGAAGCCAAATTTTGGCATGAAAACTTAAAACAAGTGATAAAATACACTATGCCCAATATAATTGCTATGATATATTTTCAGACCTTTAAATTATTTTTCAAGTTCAGTTAATAATTTTGCAACTCAATATACACTTTAGGCATCCTTAATTTTTTTCAATAACTCTTGTGATTTCAACCATGATTTATTTCAACAAATCTTTATGTTGTCTCTGAGATATATCAGTTTTCTAAGTTTTTCATTTTATATTCTTCAAATAAATAAATTACTTAATTTATGTGGAAAAACTTGTTCATCAGCAAAACATACTTTTAACATAAAATTTTACATCAGTTACCAGTGATAACATAAAATGGATTAGAGTAATATTTAGTATTTGATTATATATTTATTGCATACACAATAATATTACAATTTGTTCTAATGACTTCAGGTGCATTTTAGTATGTTTCTTTGTAATGATCAGATATAAAGAGAGACTGAGAAAAAATAAATAATGCTTTTTTTTTCTCATTTTGGCCCACACCCAGTGATGCTCAGGGGTTACTCTGTCTATGCTCAGAATTTGTTCCTGGCTTGAGGGACGATATAGGACACTGGTGGATCGAACCATGGTCCATACTTGGTCAGCCTCATACAAGGCAATCGTCCTACCACTTGTGCCACTGCTTCAGCCCCATTAATAATGCATTTTCTTAGAAATTAAGGTAGTTAAGAAAAGCACTGTCTAGAGGAACAAAGGAGCAACATTTGTGCAATATTTGACTTCATCTAGTGCATTTTCAACTTCCAAATAGTGGCTCTTGTAAACAAGCAACTTCCTTTTCACAGATTCCTAAACTGACAAATTGTTTAAATTTTATATTAATAGTTGATCTTTTCCAATTCCACTAACCTATAAAATTGTTTACTTCTGATCAGTTTACCTTAAATCTCCAGAAATTAAAAAAAATTAGAGAATGTGCTTTCATCTAAATGTTGGGATATGCTTAGTGTCTGCTAATATTATACTTAAGAGTAAAGTGAGTAAATCTGATAGACTACAGCAAAGATTTTGGCTGGTAAGTCTGTAATATTGTATTTGATTTTCCAAAATATAATAACACATTAAAATTTAACATCAAATCAGCATACATCCTATAATATATGAGACAGTAGGTAGCTTATTATGCCAACTGTTTTATCTGTTTATAGCTATATATAATTTAATGAGTATGATTGGTTTGATATCATATTTTAATTTATATTTGCATGTAATATTTCTGAAGACTTGCAGCCAGCATTAAATATGAACTATAATACTTGAAGATAATGTCAAGAATTAATCATATTTTTTCTGTAACAATGATTCAATTTTTTATAAAACTGAACAATAGTAATCTGAATATAAAATCAAAAAGTAATTTTATTTACATTTATTCTCAAAGTAGTAAATCCTTCTGAAATCATCAATATATCAACATAATCATTAAAAATAAAAGTTATGGGACTGGAGCTATAGTAGCATTGAGTAACTTTCAGCCCAACCTTGTTCAATCCCTGGTACCACATTTGGTCTCTTGAGCCCTGCAAGGATTGATCCCTAAGGACAGTCCTAGGAGTAGGCCCCAATCACCAACGGGCTTGGCTTAAAAATAAAGTTAGAAAAGAATTTGCAGATGTTACAGAAAACAATAATTTATTGCCTATGCATATTTTTATGTTAGATATTATACAAAAATAATATAATGGTTAAGAATATAGAGTGTAGTCTTTTAAAGTTGGCAAAAAAAAAAAAAGACCAAAAGACAAACATTTCAATTTGTGTATCTCAATATCCTCATTTATAAAATGGAATATAATATATAATGAACATATTGGGAAATTATGAGCAACAACTTGCATCGAATTGCTGCCCAGTTCACCAAGAATGCTGATAAGGATTTCAGGCATCACTTGGGAGTTCATCTATGGAATTGTGGGGGGAAAAAAGTGTATACGGTGATCTGGAGTCATTCTTGGTATGCTTGGCAGTGCTAGTGAAACTATTTGCAGTGCCTGCTACTTAACCAGGGTCAGCTTCCCTATATCTTATTCTCTATTTTAATGCATTTTTAACATCATTTTGAAAACCTAAGCTGTGTATTAAATAGATCCTATAATTGTATCATACTAGAAAGAGATGATACTGAGGGATGTTTCACAGATCCATGACATAATAACTTATTTAAATAAATTTTAAATTTGATTTAGTTGAATGATTAATGATACTATAGTGATATTTAATTTTTTCTTTGCATAATCATTACTCTTTTATTAATAATTGTTAGTTTGTATTATATATTTTACATGGTTATGAATCCTGTATTAGATGTTACATGAAATGCTGAACAATAAAACATGTATTTTTTTGTCATTAAGATTGCAATTTGTTCTAGTTTTAAAAATTAAAAAAATTGTATTTTGTTTTAGATGTGACTAAAATGTTGGCTATAAAATTGATTTAATCTGAGTTGATTCAATATAAAATTGATTCAATGTCATAAGAATCTAATTATCACCGTTATTACAGTTCAAATGTCAAGTAATTAAACCAAAGAAGCCTGCTTTGGTGGAAAAAAATTAGGCCATAGAATAATAAGTAGCATTTGCGAATTTGGTACAATTTGGGGATAAAAAGCAAGTTTTAGAGGCTGGGAAATAGGTAAGAAGTTTGCCTTGTACACAGCTGATCCTGGTTTCAACCCTGGTATCCCCTAGGTCACTGAGCACTGCCAGGAGTAAGACTACTGAATACAGAATCAGGAGTGACCTTTCAACATTACCAATGTGTCCTCCCCCTACCAAAAAGTGCTACATTGAAAGAGAAGGAGATGACCTTGTCTACTCTTTTTGCTATTTTTAAATGTCCATGATACACTAAAATGCTAATTTTACTTTATTTATTTTGGGAGGGAGGGAGTTGGGCTACACCCAATGGCGGTCAGGGGTTACTCCTGGTTCTGCGCTCAGAAATCATTTTTGGCAGGTTCAGAGGAGCATGTGGGATACCTGGGGTCAAACCCAGGTTTGTCCCGGGCCAGCCTTATGCAAGGCAAATGCCCTTCCTACCACCGTGCTATTGCTCTGGCCCCTTACATACTGATTTTAAAGTTGCCATTTATAATGTCTCTTTACAATGATACATAACCAAATATTTTGTCAATTTTTATTTTCTAGCAATAAACTAATTTATTTACTTTTAATAATAAATCCATATTTTGAATAAAATAAAAATTTGCCTGCTTTGCAATATATTCTATAAGTGATATTTGTCATTATTTATAATTATCATAAAAGCCTAGCTATATTATTTCTTTTAAATATGAATGTACAAAGTAAAACAGTGGTGTGATTAGACATTGCTTTGGAGAGAGCCTGCACGTAGAAAATATGTAATTTTTATAAATATAAATAATATCTCATAAATATCTATTATTGAAAAAAATTATATGGCAGTTGAATGCCTTGTTCTAGAATTTAAGAGAAAGGTCTGGCCTAGAGGAATAAATGATAATGAAGAACTTAAGTAATATAAATATAAATAAAAATTATAAAATACAATGAAATAAACTTATTTTAATTCTAAAATAACTTAAAGCTCACTTTAAGTAAAACAGTAGGTACCAGGGGCCAGAGCTATGTCATAAGTGGTAGGTTGTCTGCCTTACATGCTCTACTGCTAACCTAGGACTAAGGTCCCCCAAGCCAGGAGCGATTTCTGAGCGCATAGCCAGGAGTAACCCCTGACTGTCACCAGGTGTGGCCCAAAAACCAAAAAAAGAAAAAGAAAAGAAATAATAGGTACCAGGCTTATAGACAAAAATTTAATCACATTTTGTTTGTGTATTTTTGTGCCACACCTTGTAGTGCTCAATACTTTCTCCTTGATCTGTGCTTAGGATTCACTTCTGGCTGGGTTCTGAGAACCAAATATGGTTCTAGAGACTGAACCTGAAATGACCATTTGCAAGCAAAGCACTTTACCAGCTGTATAGAGGAATATATATATATATATATATATATATATATATACATATATATACATATATATACATATATGTGTGTATATATATATATATATATGGGACTACAAATTTTTCTACAAAGCACTACTCTAAAATCATCATGGAAAACAAAATTATTCATGGAGTAGTCCAAAGTATTTCTTCCTTATTTTGCAAAGTGCCTTTCAAAGATAATAGGGCAAAACAAGGATCATAATATTGAAATACAAAAAGCAAGTGCATACATGCTGTTAAATTTACCTCTTGGAGATGTAATCACCCTTTCATTTGGCATTTTCATTTTTGCTTTTCTGTCTTCAATTGTCACCATATCTCTATATCTTTCACTGTTCTAAAAGCACTGTGGGGGCTCAGAAAGTCATGAATAGCGGTAATAAGGAAACAAGTAATATAAAATAGATTTTTGTATAGGTTAAGCTGTGAAAAGGAATGTTGAGGCCAATCAAAAATCAAATATGTCAAAAATTATTAAGCCTTCTATTTGAAAGAGAAATAATAAAACAGAGCTTTAATACTTAAGTTATCTTATTTAATACTATTGTGTAGAGAGAGGTATAATACTGTAGAAAGTTGCTCATACCATGATGGTTGAGTTTGCTTTCAAAATATAGTCTACATTGAATTTCCTTTTATTAATATCAGCGCTGATGGAATATCTTGACATATACTTGTTGCCTTTAAAAATAAAAATGTATAGAAACAATTAGACATAAAGAAACTGTCCACAGTTACACACATCACATTACTGATGGACATTTTAATTTCCAACATTGCAATATATTGAAAACGTGTCAACCTTTTTACTAATAATATGTCACTATTAAATGATCATACTTGACTTATTATAGTACTTTTATAATGAATTTGTATTATTTTTCAATTAAAGTTCTTTTTTATATATAAACAATTACATTGGTGACAGCCTAGATGGAGACTGCACTTGATAGCTACAAGAAGCCTGGTACAGAAGCTCAGTAACTGAGAATGGTCTGTTAGATGTTGACAAGGACATAAAGTGTGTTAATGAATGATCATTCTATAAAACAGCACTCAATTTTTTATTTTTACACCTTGTAATAATAATATAATTAGGAATCTCTACCCCTTCCCTACAATATAATTAGAATATGGTCTAAAATTTACATTTCTAAGTTTTAGAAATAGTTGTACTTCTGTTTAATCAGAAATTTTACTATTAGAGCACTTCTTATTTTTAAGTGAAATTCAGGCATTCTGTTAGCATTATGTTATATTAAATGATTGGTTATTAAATTAAATTATTAGTTCATAAATGTATCAAGCTTGCTTAATCCATTATTCTATTAAGTGTTCAGAGATTACTTTATGTATTGTTTTATTAAAAAAATTGGAAAAATCCTTAATGTGACATTATCTAAAATACAATATATAAAACCAAAATTTTAGTTTTATATATTAGTATGTCCTGAAGTTAATTATTTCTTACTCTTTAATCTTATTTTAATCTTATTCTCCTTGATAATAATACTTGTAATGTAAATCAACTAATTTTTTATAATATTTGAAACATAATTAAGTGGAGCTGTAGAGATAGAATGAATAGGGTGTTTACCTTGTACCTCCCAAAATGACTCAAATTTAACCCCTAGAACCCCATGTGGCCTCTCTAGTCTCATCAGAGTGATCCCTGAACTGAAGCTGGTGCCCTTTCTGAGTGCAGAGCCAGGAGTAAGCTCTGAGTGTCACTAGCTGTGGCCACCAAACCAAACCGAACCAAGACAAAACAAAGTAAAACAAAACAAAAACATAACTGTGATGATTATGGAAATACATTTACCTAAAACTTTACTCAAATAATTCACTGCTAATGTGCTGTTTTGAGGTCTTGGTGTGAACCAGCTGTTGACTGGTCAGGACAGCCTTAAAAGAAATCATCTAGAGAACTTGGATGTGCATGTGCATCTTGCAATGTGCATTCCTCTTTCAAGAAATAACTGTGTACATTCTTACTATTATGCCAGAAGATAAGTGAACAAATAACCTTACCTAGCAGTTCAAGAATTGCTTGTGTATATAGTTTCCTGTCATTCTATTAGCCAAAACAAGTCACATGATTCAAGTCAAAGTGAAATATTGTTCAAGATGACCTCATTCTATCTACAGTGCACAGGGACTTGGCAAATGGATTCAAGGCAAAATTGAATAAGTATCTCTGAGGTCATTGGATAGATTCCATCTTTTATTTGATTTTTATAATTTCTGAAATCAGAGATTAGGGAACATTTATTAAATGGTGCTTTCTTTTTCTATAACATTACTTTTCAAAGTAAAGGTATTTTTTTAAGTTACATACTATGTGTTTCTCCTTTTAAAGGAATAAAGTATTAATTTGATTCATGTGTCATACTTATCATTTCTCAAAGGGCGATTCCTAACTCAATACTTGGGTCTCTCCTGATAATGCTCATATTACACATCTAGATATTCTGGAAAAATCTGTGATACTAAAATTTGAACCTGCATCTATCTGCTGCATGCAAATAAAGTGATAATAGTTCAGCCCACAAAACTGTTTCTACTGCCCATTAAGTTTTATTGAAGGAAAGAACACATTTTTAGATATTATAATGATTAGCTTGCAGGTATTAAAATGAATCTATTTTTAAATGATTGATTACTTTAAAATATAAAACTTTAGCTAAATGGAAAATTATGGTACACAGGATGGAGGTGAACAAATAAATATAAATGAATAAAGCAATTAAGAAATAGTATAACTTTTTCAATGCAACAATATACAATAACTTACACAGAATACTTATCAATTTGTGGTGCTAAAATTATTTCTCCTTCTCCTTCTCCTTCTTCTTCTCCTTCTCCTCCTCCTCCTCCTCCTCCTCTTCCTCCTCCTCCTCCTCCTCCTCCTCCTCCTCCTCCTCCTCCTCCTCCTCCTCCTTCTTCTTCTTCTTCTTCTTCTTCTTCTTCTTCTTCTTCTTCTTCTTCTTCTTCTTCTTCTTCTTCTTCTTCTTCTGCTCCTTTTTCTTCTTCTTCTCTTCTTTTCTTCTTCTGCTCCTTTTTCTTCTTCTTCTCTTCTTTTCTTCTTCTCTTCTTTTCTTCTTCATCTTCTTTCTTCTTTCTTCTTCTTTCTTCTTCTTCTTCTTCTTCTTCTTCTTCTTCTTCTTCTTCTTCTTCTTCTTCTTTCATTCTACATCATTTTCTCTTTCTTCTGTTTACCCTTTATTTCTTGGTGAGGACACTCAAAAAATATCCTGTTTTATCATGACTTTATTTAAATATATTATATTTTCAATTTTTTTAAAATAAGACATTGTGTCCTAATTTTTTTAATTAATTTTTATAACAATAATGAATCCCCTAATGAAGAAAAAGTATAAATAAAAGTAAAATTTATGCCAATCATTTTTCATTTTCTGAGTTTGTCTTTCTTAAAATATGTATGCATACATACTTGTAGTATGTATTGAACCTAGGACCTCACAGCTGCAAGGAAAATGCTTTAGTGTTGAGACAGTCCCTTCAGATGGCATTTTAGAGTCAAATATCCTTAGTAAGTGATGATATTTTATTTTCATATACCATATACAGTGTGCAGTCTCCTTTTAAAAAAGGTAAAATAATAAAATATATCAAGGATTTTGTGGCTATATCTTTAATCTCAAGACATCTTTTGATGTCTCTGTTTACCCCGTGCATGCCTTTAACCCAGATTTTATGGATGGGGGTTCCTCAACTGATAATGTGAATTGAAGAGGACTGCTGCTGCTTCCGTCGGACAAAAGGGTGCATCCCAATCCAAATGGTGACTGGGTCCTACCACTGTGAGAAAGAGAGATCACTCCGCTTTCTCCCCTCAATGGGCAGGGAATGGTATTGCCAATCAATAAAAGGTTTCTCCTGTAGAAAGAGAAAAAGAAGACATCTTTTAGGGCTTGGGGAGTTAATATAATGAGCATTTGCCTTGCATATAACCCCCCATATATACATATATATGTATATATACATACAACAAATATATATGCATACATGTATACATATATGTATATATGGGGGTTGTATGCAAGGCAAATATATATATGGACCATATATATGGTCCTCTGAACACCTCTTATGTATATATGTCTGTATACATATATCTGTATATATGTATATGTATTTATGTATATATACATATATATGGGGAGAATTGTATGCAAGGCAAACATATATATATATATATGTATATATGACCATATATTTATGGTTCTCTGAACACCACCTGGGGTATCTCCTAAGAACACAACCAGGGTTAGCTCCTAAATACCACAGGTGTGGTCCAAGTTTTATCCCACCCCTATATAATAACTTTCTAAAACTTTATGTTCTTAAACAATTTCTTGGAGAAATGATCACTCACTTTTCTTTCTGAGTATTTGAGAAGGAAATAAAAGATTAATATAGCTAAGAGCTTTTTAAAAGTAGAGCAATGGGAATCTGCATATGCTATATGCTATAGCTTCTTTGACAACTAAATGTGCTATTTTTTGAAACTGAAAATGCCACAAGCTTTCTAACTTTCTACTTGTACAACTGACAGCTCAATGCTAAGGAACTAGTAAAATAGTGCTACTTAAGTCCAGCAATGTTGGTGTAACTAGGGTCAAGCTGGTAGTGCCTGGATGCCACCAGGGCTATACCCAGCCAGGAGTAAGAGGTGTTCAGGGTACTGGGTATCCAACTCAGGTTGGCTGCATTTAATGTTAGCATCCCACCTACTGTGCTAGCTTAGCTCTCTGACCAAATACCAAGTACTGAAACACATTCTTTATGTTACTACTCATCATAAATATTTACAGAGGATATTTATAGCATGTAGTCACTTATGTATAGATGAGAACCTCAATTATTAATATAGGACCATTGACATTAAAATAAAGGTAATAATTATCAATAAAATTCTAATTGATAAATTGAGTTCTTTATTAGATTTGTTCTAGTTCACTTATAAAATATATTTCAAAAATAATGCATTTGAAAAGTTCTTTTAAAAAGCAGTAATCACAAAAGAGAGAGAGAGTAGGGTTCAAGATACATAACTTCAAGCATCGCTGAATATGGAATCCTTCAAGCCCACACCACTAGATGTGACCTTGTTGTCCCTTGAGCACAGCCAGTGTTTGTCCTTGGAGGTCCCTTACACTATGGGGCTGAACCGTATATCACATTTTTTTAGGTTGAACCCTTCGCTCAGATTTTCCAAGTATTCCTGGGAGTACTCTTTCCCTACCACACAACACTAGTTAGGGAATGACTGAAACCACAGAAAAACAGAACAAAATGCGAAGATTATTTGACATTTTCTCAATGACTATTACCTTGGGAAGAGGGGGGGCATTGTTAGTGGGAATGTTGCACTGGTGAAGGGGGGTGTTCTGTTTATGTCTGAAACACAACTACAATTATGCTTGTAAGCATGGGGCTTAAATAAAAATTTTATTAAAAATATATAAAAAGAACCGAAAATAGAGAACTCAAAGCACATGCTTTTTGATAGATATTCTTAAAAGCTTATATACACTCAGATAAACTGCCACACATTTTTTCTAAAAATGAAGATATTCTTCCATTTAAAATTACCTTTTAGTGCTGGGGACAAAATTATTTAATATATGAACTTTCAGACTGAATCAAATGCCATGAGTTATCTTTCTGTCTTAAAACTATTATTCAAAAATAGTTCATTTTATTGACACTGTCCACTGAATCATCATTTGTGTTGACACTTTAACTTTAGACCAACTCTGTTCTTACCAGAAATGTATTTGCCCTCTTCTGAATGATCATTTCTAAAACTAACATTTTATTCTTTCTTTAGAAGCCCATCTAACCCCTAACGGTTGCTTTTATTCAAGCAATATCAAGCCTAGAATATTTTTCTGATTTGTAATAAAATAAAATATTATAGTTCCCTGGACATTGGAATTAAAATACCTAAAGTATTTTTATAATATATGCATTTTATTTTTATTTGTACAAAATTTATACTGTACATTGTACATTTCTTGTACATTTATACTGTACTTTTAATGTATAACTGACAAAATTATAGGCTAAATTGTACAATGATGTACATTGTTAAAGAGTTCCCATATATAGTTAGAACTTCCTTACATGTTTAACATTTGCCATTTGACTGCATTTAAGCAAAATTAAAACATATTAATTTATATAAACTAAATGTGTATAAATTTATGTAAACAGAAAATATTGTTAATCAACATATTCTAAAACTGAGCCACAGTGGCTATATCTGTCCTTAGCTTGCCAAGTAAGTCTCATCACATTACTCCAAATATATAAATAATTAATCTATAAAGCTGCTGATAAAATGCAAAATCTCAATTGTAAAGGAAGTTAAAGTATATACTGACACCCTACTGAAACTAGGTTTCAGTAAATCACATTTTTTTGTAAATCACATTTTTTGTAAATCACATTGCCATTAATAGAAAAGCCAACATCCTGTTGATGGCAGTTTTGCTAATGTAATACTGATATTGAAAATAAAAGCAAAATATTTACACAAAAAGGTGAAAAACTAGGAGATGGCAGAATGTCTGTCTACTTTTTAAAGGTTAAAAATACCTATCTCAATTATCATTAACATTTATTCAAGGAAAATTTTTTAAAAAAAACACAGGATTTTAAGAAAAATGGCTCTGATTGTAAAATTGACTCATAGAATCTATTGGAATTTGTTTAGTAAGATAGTTTTATGGTATGGTTTTTGCCAAATGGTTACATTTCTTGACTAAATCCAAACTTCAACAAATGCTGTCTAAAATTTCCCTATGGTTTGGGCAAGAATACAACAATTAATTATTCACTTTGAGCTTCATATCATCTATTCATTTTTTTCGTTTTTGTTTATGTTGTTTTGGGGGCCACACCCGGTGACGCTCAGGAGTTACTCCTGGCTATGCACTCAGAAATCACTCCTGGCTTGGGGGACCATATGGGACGCCGGGGGATCAAACTACAGTCTGTCCTAGGCTAGCATCAGCAAGGCAGATGCCTTGCCGCTCCGCCCCAATGCTCTGGCCCCCATTTCATCGATTTTTATCTTTGGTACTGAATATTATCTTTGGGGACTGAATAATACTATTTTTAAATCACATTTAGTATATTATTCATAGTATTTATACAATGCATTCTGGTATTTACATAAATTATGTAAGATTCAGGATGTAGTTATAATTAGTGTGCCTTTGTTACCTGATTCATTTTAGAACATCAGGAGGGTAATAATCTCAGATACTTGACACTCAATGAAGAAAAACTTTGAGAGAATATATATTCCTAATTTTAATTTAAGATTTCTACTCATCAAGTGAGGTCTTTTTAATTAATGTCTAGGTTTTCTGCAAGTACCCCATAACTTTCTTATTACTCTCTGAGCCCACCAAATTTTAATTGCATAGTTAATTATTAATTAAAAGTAATAAGGCAACTGATGTCAATGTGTATTATTTCAAAGGTATATTTTATGTATGATCTTGAAAAGTTCATATTGCTGTAATTTTATGCTGTGATTTATCAGACTATTACTTATATTTTTCTACACTTGAATCTCATACAAAAATCACTTGACCATATTCACACCAAAATGATGTGATGTGATCAATCTGATGAGCAGAGAGATTCTGCAATTTCTCAGTAATTAATGCTATTACATCCCTTTATTATTTTTCTAATAAGTGTTTCTTTTTATTCTCTTAGCCTCAGCTTCATACAGATTTGAACACTAGAAGTTAAGTCATTTTGGTGACAAAATGCCTCTATAATGTCATGGTTCCTCAGGAGCGTTAATGCATTTGAAAATAATTTTTAAAAATTTGCATTCTCTTTCTGGAATCATAAATTATTGTATAAATTATCTGTATGCTTTTCTAATGAACATTATTTTTGTATTTTTTCACCTTCTCATTAAGTTTTACTTATTGGATAAGATGAAGATATTTATTTACTGAGAAAGAACATTTTGTCCTTTTGTAACAATTGATTTGTTGTCATTTGTAATTTTTTAGAATTTTTATAGTGGTCAAAGTGAATTACAATTCTTTCACAGTAATATTTAAAGCACATAGTGACAATGAATGAAGAGCATTTGTATTTTTTAATTATACTGATTATTTGTGGCTCTAAGAAATGTGACATTTTATTAATATATATATTGATTTATATTTGAGAATATTCCTTAAGTACTCTATGAGTTATATTTCTTATCCACAGTCTAACGTATTTGATATATTACTATTTTTATATACAACTTTGTTTTTCAATGGGAAATCTCCACTTGATGTATCTATATACTATTAGTCAAATTAGAACTTTAATTGGTTCTGAATCTTTCAATCATGAAATAAATAAACCATTATAATTTACTTCCATCTTTATCTTCAAAAATTGGATTTAAGCATTTTGTGGGTACATTGAGTAACTTCGTGATCTCTTTAATTCTTCTTTAGTATGTTGCAAGTATAGCCAGAAAAGTGTCTCCTAGCTCAGTGATCATTTCTGTTTCAGTTTTAGAAAGTTGCTCTGTCTATAGTAATTTCTCTTTATGTGGCAACCTATATTTAATTACTCCTCCATGGATAAAATTCTAATTTTCTTGATCCAATGTAACTATGAGGAACCATTTTGTTTCCATATATTTCAATGTGGGAAAGTTTCTTATTGAATTACTATTTTAATTTGACTTGTACTGTTGCCCCATTCTGCCTATGTCCTTCCATGTATAGCCAACACAGGTTTTAAAGTTCAATTTTCATGTTTTTTCTACTCAAAACCTGGATATATAGTAGATACATGACCAAAGCAGCACAAAAAGGAATCATGATTCTATTCATGATATCTTTGATCATTTTTCTCTTTGAATAATCTCAAGTGCAAACATGAAAATAGCTATAAAAGGGCATATAGACACAATATTGGAGGAACTACCCAGATAGACTACAATACTGAATACTAGGAAAGTGAGGCAATAGACTATAATAGATAATCTCTGTGAAGCCACCTATAATCGTAAGAAGTTAGTTCCTCAGAAATGACCTATTTCAACTTCAGTTACTACTAGCCTCCAACAGGATCTATAGTATTGTACAGTCTTAAAATGATAAATTAGTATTCAAGGGCTTTTCCTTTCCAGGTTTCTATGGCAACTCTTGTACCACATACTCAATTAGAAAGAAGTTCTGTTTAATTGATCTACTAATGTATTGCTTAATAGTAACTGTTAAGCAGTCTTTTGTTTCCAGGTCAGATATAGGGTTCACATATTTGCATAAAAGCATTTCGTTAGCTGAAACCAATCATTACTAGTAATTTTCTTTCTTTAGTTTAAAATAACTAAACCCTCATTGAGATTTTCTGAATAGCAAATATTTATATCTTGGAGAATAGGTTTTCTGTATGAGCTTGGCTTGCTTTGTTTCTGTGAGCAGCAAGAAAATTACAGAGCTTGAAAATGTTAATCAGCGAAGACAAAAAGAAGGTGTCTTTTTCTCCAGTTGAAATGCAAATTTACGGTGACGTTAACTATAGGCCATATCCAATATTTGGTGACAAAGTTGTAATGGATAAATATAATTTAGAATGCACAGTAGTTATCCATGGCATAACTTTCACTAATTAGAATTCTCATATGTTCCATTCAATGCAATTTAAAATTTTAGCTGTGCTCTTTCTTTTATTTCAAGTCATCTAAAAGAAACACACTTACAACTGCACTTGTTGTGGACTCTAAATTAACATAAGATAAACGTTAATGTAAGGGATAAGTACCTACATTAATTGGGGACCTGAAACAGCATGGGAAGCTACGTTTATTGTGATAACACATCAAGTTTATTTATTATAAACTCTAAATTGGGTATTTGTAATATGTTCAGCCTCTGTTAAAAGAAGCATTATTTCTATACAGAAAGAAAATAAAAATTAATTTTCAACCATGAAACCAATTTCCCCAATAAAATTTAATTAAACATATGTACTTGCCAGCAGAAACTTTAATTGGAGTATTACTGAAGATATGCAGAGACTTAGACTCATGAAATGTACATAATACATCCCATATTTTGAAAATTAAAATTTAGCAAATAAGTAAAGGCTTGTCATGTGCCCGATAGTTCCTGTGCAATAAAGTGATCACATTATTTAATTTCCAACAAAATTATGCTAATAAATTGTGTAATTGAGATTTTACTCAAGTCTTCAATAAAAATCCCATTCTCTCTCTAAGGTAGTATGGATATCAAAAAAGAAGTCACTGTAACTGTTCCATCTCAAATACCATTGACATTAATAAAAATGTAGAAAGCCTGTCTAGAGTACTGCCCGGTGTGGGGTGAGGAGGAAGGACACTTGGGATATTGATCATGGGAATGTTACACTGGTCAAGGATCTTATATATATATGTGTGTGTGTGTGTGTGTGTGTGTGTGTGTGTGTGTGTGTGTGTGTGTATAATTAAATAAAAAAGAAAAGATAAGTCCTCCCAATTCTTATCACAGGCTGTGCTCTTTTCACTGACTATATAGAAAGAGGAGGCACAGTAAATGCACCCCATATACACCTCAACACAAGCCCTCTGCCTGGTCTATATTGTGAATTGGGGGACAAAAAAAAAAAGAAGTCACTGTACTGTTCCATCTCAAATACCATTGACATTAATAGTAGTTGATCTTTCAGAAATCTTACATGACATAGCTCTTTTTCCAAATTTGCTTTCAGAGAATAGCTTCCTATGTCATTTGCTCTACTGATGTTCAGAATTGTGTAACAAGCTAATTACAATATAAAGCAAAGACTTATCTGGGGAGGGGGATAAAGAATTCAAGGGAATGGGCTGGGCTTGAAAAGTTCTGGGCTGATTTTTTGGGGGGAGAGGGGGGGTCATGCCCAGCAATGCTGAGGTGTTACTTTGGGATCTCCACTACAAAATCATTCCTGGCAAGCTGGTTCAGGAGACTAAATGGGATGCTAGAGATCTAACTCAGGTTGGTTACATGCAAGGCAAATACTTTATCCAGTGTACTATAGCTCTGACTCAAGGATAAAATTCTTATCTTTATTTGTGCAAAGACCACTTGCTCAATTTCTCTCATCTATAAAATTATCATAACAATTTATTCTAGTATCTGGAATATCCAGAGCAAACATGATCATACTCTGTGCTTTCTCATTTATTATTCCTGCTATAATTATTCTTGACATTTGACTTAAGATACTGATGAATAAGAAAGGGATAGAAATAGATGGGAATTCTTTAATTCCATATTCTGTGGAAAAAGTACAAGAAAATATATTTTTTTATCTGCAACCTGTGAAAACTTTGGCAAACAGAAATGGCATAAACAAAAAGCTCAACTTGTGAAAACTTTGCAAACATGAATGGCATAAACAAAGAAACAATTAATTACTATTAATTCAAAAGTAAAAAGATTTAAACAGTCTCAGAATTTCCAACTAGCTTACTAAATCATACTAAATAACAAATAAAACTAGAAATTGAAGCAATATATTGTAAAAGCAGGAAAAATATAGCTTTCACCTGAATAAAGCCGTTCTTCAAATAGAAACTTGATAATGCCATTAATGAAGTTGGTGTGTATAATATCTATATCACTGCTGAAATAAAACAAGCTATGTAGGTAGGCAAATTTAATATTTTTCTGACTGTCTTGTTTTTACCTTTTGTTATAAAATTCAAATATTAATATAAGACTTTATAAGTGAAGTAACAATAAATGCTTGAAAAGCAGGAAGTACTTTGGTTTCTAAATATGAAATAAAAATTTAAAAGCAAAGAAGTTATGTCACACTTGATTTCAGTGACAAAAAAGAAAGGAACAAACCTTCCTCAGGACCCTGTAGAATCTGACTCAGATGAACTAAATTTATAAAAGTAAACTAAGAAAACATTTTTTATTTTTATGCTTCTAAGTATTCCCAAAAACACCAGTCAAATCAAATTTCAATTTATCATCTAGGTATTTCTTTTTTTAAATATTTTTTATTTAAAAACCTTGGTTACAAACATGATTGTGGTTGGCTTTCAGTCATATAAGATGAGATCCCCCCATCACCAGTGTAACATTCCCATCACCAGTGTCCCAAATATCCCTCCTCCCCTCCCGCCCCCACCTGTACTCTAGACAGGCTTTCTATTTCCCTCATCTATTCTCTTTGCTAGGATAGTTCGCAATGTAGTTATTTCTTTTTATTTTTTAAATTATCTTTATTTAAACACCATATTACAAATATAATTGTAGTTGTATGATTACAGTCATGTAAAGAACACCCCCCTTCACCAGTGCAGGATTCCCACCACCAATTTCCCAGATCTATCTACTCCCGCCCCATCCACACCTGTACTCGAGACAGGCTTTCTTTTTCCCTCATTCATTCACATTGTTATGATAGTTTTCAGTGTAGTTATTTCTCTAACTGCACTTATCACTCTATGTGGTGAGCTTCATGTCATGAGCTGCACCTACATGGGAAGATGGGGGGAAATAAGGGTTGGGACTGAGACAGTAAAATATTAGAAATGATATTTGTAGGGCAGTACCAAGGTCACAATACAAGATGGATGTTATGGATATATAAAAAATATGCATACAATACTATCAATAGGAAAACAAGGAGAAAATAATTCCAGTGACTGTCCCAACATAAACCAGTACTAAAACGGCCCACTCTCCTCCCAAAGCACATTTTCATTAGTGTAGGGAGAGGTATGGGGAAGCCTGAGGACCACTAAGAGTCCACCTGAACCCAATTCTGGCCATCTGAGCTGGCACCCAGGGAAGGCCTGGAGTCAGGGGAAGAAGACAAGGACAGCTGGGGTCCTACCAAGCATCCCAGCACTCCCAAGGCTAGGGAGAAGGGCTCCAGTATGGGAACTCCCCAAACCCCATACCTGGCAAAAGCTGGTCTCCAGAATCAAGGAGAAAACCGGAAGCCAGATGTCTGCCCACCCTCCTCCCCATGCACCTCCCCCTGGAGTACGGAGGGAGGGGGGAAGCCTGAGGACCACCAAGAGTCCACCTGAACCCACTTCTGGCCATCTGAGCTGGCACCCAGGGAAGGCCTGGAGTCAGCGGAAAAAGACAAGGATGGCTGGGGGCCTGCCAAGCCTCCTAGACTCCCCAGGCCAGGGAGAAGGGCTTCTATATGGGGCCTCCCCAAACCCCATACCTGGCAAGAGCCGGTCTCCAGAATCAAGGAGGAAACCAGAAGCCAAATGTCTGCCCGCCCTCCTCCCCATGCACCTCCCCACTGGAGTACAGAGGGAGGGGCGAAGCCTGAGGACCACTAAGAGTCCACCTGAACCCACTTCTGGCCACCTGAGCCGGCACCCAGGTAGGGCCTGGAGTCCAGGGGAAAAAGAGCGGGTAGGCTATGGGGCCTGCCAAGCCTCTCAGCACTCCCCAGGCTAGGGAGAAAGGCTCCGGCATGGGGTCTCCCCAAACCCCATGCCTGGAAACACTTGCATAAGATCAGTTTTTCTGATCTGTTCAGTGTGAAAATTTCTAATTTCAGTTGACAAATATTTTGATGCTTATTTTTGCTCCAGTCAAGTCTATAGATGCTTTTTTTTTTGAGCTCCTTGAACTTTTTCCATAATTCTACTCTAAACTTTTTCTTTCTTTCTTTCTTTCTTTCTTTCTTTCTTTCTTTCTTTCTTTCTTTCTTTCTTTCTTTCTTTCTTTCTTTCTTTCTTTCTTTCTTTCTTTCTTTCTTTCTTTCTTTCTTTCTTTCTTTCTTTCTTTCTTTCTTTCTTTCTTTCTTTCTTCTTTCTTCTTTCTTTCTTTCTTTCTTTCTTTCTTTCTTTCTTTCTTTCTTCTTTCTTTCTTTCTTTCTTTCTTTCTTTCTTTCTTTCTTTCTTTCTTTCTTTCTTTCTTTCTTTCTTTCTTTCTTTCTTCTTTCTTTCTTTCTTTCTTTCTTTCTTTCTTTCTCTTTCTTTCTTTCTTTCTTTCTTCTTTCTTTCTTTTCTTTTTTTTTTTTTTTTTCAGTTTTTGGGTCACACCTGGCGGTGCTCAGGGGTTACTCCTGGCTGCTCATAAATAGCTCCTGGCAGGCATGGGAGACCATATGGGACACCGGGATTCAAACCAACCACCTTAGGTTCCGGATCGGCTGCTTGCAAGGCAAGCACCGCTGTGCTATCTCTCCGGGCCCTACTCTAAACTTCTTATTTGAGAGGATACCTATTTGTTTCCTACTTTTTAGATCACTAGAGAAGCCATCTTGATTTCTGTAAATATGGGGGTGTGCTGCAAAATTACTCCATTGGCAAGGCTGTAGATTGCTTCTTAAAATGTGCAGCAATGGAATTCAGGAGTTACAAGATAAGTGCGGCAGAGGAGCAAACGTCGGGTGTGGGTCCTGGAGAGATTATAGTCCTTGGATTATCTAGGCAGGCTCAGCTGAAAAGAGACAGAGAGCATTGCCACCGTGCTTTATAAGTCTCTGGGTACCCTATCACACGGCAGGAATTGGCCCCGCTTGTGTTGGGTGGGAACATCTTACCGGGTGTGGGTCCTGGAGAGATTATAGTTCTTGGAGTGTCTAGGCAGGCTCAGCAGAAAAGAGCACAATGTAGTTATTTCTCTAACTAAACTCATCACTCTTTGTGGTGAGGTTCATGAGGTGGGCTGTAACGTCCAGCCTCCTCTCTTTTGTCTCTGAAAATTGTTGAGAAATGTCTTTCATTTCTCTTTTTTTTTTAAATGTTATTTATAATATCTTTATTTAAGAATCTTTATTACAAATATGATTGTGATTAGGTTTCAGTCATGTAAAGAACACCCCATTCACCAGTGCAATGTTCCTATCACCAATGTCCCAAATCTCCCTCCATCCCACCCCAACCCCACCTACACTCCAGACAGGCTTTCCAGTTCCCTCATTCATTCACATGATTATGGTAGTTCTCTGTGTAGATATTTCTATACCTACACTCACCACTCTTTGTGGTGAGCTTCATGAAGTGAGCTGGAAGTTCCAGCCCTCCTCTCATTGTCTCTGAGGATTGTTGCAAAAATGACTTTTATTTTTCTTAAAACCCATAGATGAGACTATTCTGTGTCTATCTCTCTCCCTCTGACTTATTTCACTCAGCATGATAGATTCCATGTACATCCATGTATAGGAAAATTTCATGACTTCATCTCTCCTGATGGCTGCATAAAATTCTATTGTGTATATGCACCACAGTTTCTTTAGCCATTCATCTGTTGAAGGACATCTTGGTTGTTTCCAGAGCCTGGCTATTGTGAATAGTGCTGCAATAAATATAGGTGTGAGGAAGGGGTTTTTGTATTGTATTCTTGTGTTCCTAGGGTATATCCCTAGAAGTGGAATAGCTGGGTCAAATGGGAGCTCAATTTCCAGTTTTTGGAGGAATCTCCATATCGCTTTCCATAGAGGTTGGACTAGACGGCATTCCCACCAGCAGTGGATAAGAGTTCCTTTCTCTCCACATCCCCGCCAGCACTGATTATTCTCATTGTTTGTGATGTGTGCCAATCTCTGTGGTGTGAGATAGTATCTCATCACATAGACCCCCAGTTGACACCATGTACAAAGGTAAAATCCAAATGGATTAAAGAACTTGATATATATCCTGATACCAATATATCCTGATACCATAAGGTATATAGAACAACATGTAGGTAAAACACTCCATGACATTGAGGCTAAAGGCATCTTCAAGGAGGAAACTGCACTTCCCGAACAAGTGGAAGCAGAGACAAATAGATGGTAATATATTAAGCTGAGAAGCTTCTGCACCTCAAAAGAAATAGTGCCCAGGATACAAGAGCCACCCACTGAGTGGAAGAAACTATTCACCCAATACCCATCAGAAAAGGGGCTAATCTCCAAAATATACAGGGCACTGACAGAACTTTACAAGAAAAGAAACATCTAATCCCATCAAAAAATTGGGAGAAGAAATGAACAGACACTTTGATAAAAAAGAAATACAAATGGCCAAAAGGCACATGAAAAAATGCTCCTCATTACGAATCATCAGGGAGATGCAAATCTTCTAGGTATTTCAAAATTCTTTCTTTCTTATTTTGACGTTTGGTTTAGGAAAATTGTTTTTATTTTAATTAAAATTAGTTTCAACAGAACATTTTTTTTAAAGCTAACTTTGATTTTCTTATTTTAAATAATACATACTCCCAATATATCCAGATGGTATAAAACCTAAAACAATAATATAATATCTAATTTTTCTATATAGGCATGATAGTTTTAAAATATATTTTTCAGACAAGCATATGCTTCTGTATATCTTAAATAAAATTATATGTTCAATATAATTATTTTAAACAAAATGATAGAAACACATTCATAATATGTTTTACCTATAGTATACATCAGGGACTTATTTGAATGTCAATAAACATAAATCATTATGTGATAGTTGCATATTCATCCTATAGATTTTCAATTGTTATGACCTTCATGCTTTGCTCCACCGAGCAAATAGCAGTGAACAAATCAGAGTTTCTATTCTCATATAAATTTTTCATGCATATTAATTTGCTTTCTTATTATCTGGTAGAAATGCATTATTGGATTTGTTCAAATGACTTCAATTTTTGCCCTTATGGATCTATAGATTATTGGAGAGACAAACATAAATAAACATTAATTATCTTTTTCATATATTATCTAAGGGGAAATCAGAGTATAGGGCATTGAGAGACTATTATCCTGAAGGTTTGAATTGCTCTGATATAATTATTTGTTCTGGAAGCAGAATGAACAAAAGCATTTAGGTAGAGGGTTAGTGATATTGGACTACTGTGAGAATTCAATAAGGTGTAACAGTTCAGCATGTACATAGTTGTCTTATGATATTTCTGAGAATTTTACTTAACACATAGGAGGATACCATTGTCAGTCACAGCACGCTTAGTTACAGTCAGTATTTAATTGCTCACTTTCTGTATTTATCTTCTACATTTAGTATCCAGTCTTTTCTCATAGATACACTTATTTTCATAATGTAATTCTGTGAAAAATGTTAATCACTTTGGAAAATGTAGGATTATTCTGATAATCTCACTATTACAGAATGGTAAATTCTATTATGGAAAGAGATAGTGTTTTGACATTATTAATCAGATTAGAATAATTAAATAATCACCTTGAAAGCCTCAAATATTTTTATTCAATTGCTTTAATATAAAACTTTTCAATAGTCTAGGAAAAATAAAATCCAGAGAAAGAGTGAAATTTTATATTTACACTGGTAAGTTGTTATTGTCATATATTACATACATGTGAAAGAGAAGATAGCAATTTTAATCTTATAAAAGAGAAAAATCATATAAAAATTAAGTAGAATATACCAGTAAAATTATTTGTATGTATGTACATGTACACATGCACATCTGTATGTAGATTGGAATTATATATTTTTTATTATACTATTAAAATACCTAAGTTTCTTTTAATATCTGAATAATTATTTTATATGAATGATTTGAATTTTTATCTGTTGCCCTATGTGAGGAAAGAAAGCCATTGAAAGATGTAAAGGAGAGATGGACAAAATAAGAATGAGAAGTTTCTGATGAGAAAAAAATTTTTCTTTTAAACTTTAAGTGGCTTTTTAAAAGTAGAACATGAAACTAAAAATGAAGTGTCTGAAAGTGATATTTCAGATCAGATTTTGCCTGCTCTTTTATATTTGTATACATGCATACATGCATATCTATTACAATGTCTAATTTACCATGCATACAAATTAGTTTTCTTATCCTCTGTACTAAATGTACTATTAGTTTTAGTAAATTACTTCGATTTCTGGAAATAAATGTATTTTTACATTTAAATTCAAATTGTTATTGACTTGATGATGGTTGTTCCAAAGAAATTGAAATAAACCTTTTAAATGTTTATCTTCCAACCTATCCCTAATAGAACTATCTTTATTCCTGGAACTGACTTATCCAACTACTCACAACTCCCAGATACTTATCTACCACATTTTAAAAACATTATTTTTGTAACCTCCCTCTTCTTAAAAAAAGGGAACAATCCTTTAGATACAGTTCAGCACACTTTTCAGTAAAATTATACTAAAAAAAAAAAAGAAAGAAAATGTGTCAGGTGTTTCAATTTGCTTGAATATTTAAAAGCTTTTCTGAAAATATGTTTCTAAAAAACCTTTTAGGAAATTACTTGAATATCATATATTCAATCACACATAGACTGACTACTATTTCCATTTTTTTCTTTTCTTTGATTCAAGTTTTATTTCGACTATCTTTTATTCTTTAATTTCTTTTAGCACTTCTCTATGTGCACTCGAAACAATTATTTTATAGAAGTATACAATTGCCTTCATTCTAAATTATTAGTAAAATGTTTATGTAATATTTATACATTATCCTACTTATAAATATTACTAAGGAATATAAATTACATTCTTAATTTAAAAGAAGATATAGTATTTTTACTTAGATATCAGTTTAATACCTGAATGTTTAATGCTTCAAGCATAATGAATGCTTTCTTTAAAATTTTATTTTTAAAGAAAATTTATCTAGATATATTTGACTATCATTTATAGCATTTGCAAAAAAAAATAGTTCAAGCAAGGACCTCAATTTAAGAGAATTTTTTATATCCATAGTGTGAAATAACTTTTTAAATGGCATTTTGTATTGAAAAGCAAAGTACTGAGAATCTCATACTTAACTAAAATTTTTAAAAAGCTGTATGACTGACAATTTTTGTACTTCTACATTGTCTTCCAAAAACTTGTAAAATACTTGTAAAAGATCCAAATTCAAATCTGTAACTAAGTATTTCAAAAAAAATCTAATTATATTAAAGTGAACGCTTTAGTAATAGAAACCACAAACTAAACAGCAAAACTATTTCTGCGCTACTCATCTCTGTCCTATTATAAACTCTGTGAGACACTTTCAAAACATTCTGTATTCTGTATTCCTTCTGTTCCATAAACTATATAGTATAATTCCTGTAATTATTGTTTTATAGATAAAAGACAAACTTAAAGAACATTTACTGAAAATGTCAAAATTCATGATTTTCTCTGTCCTATATCTCAGCTTTTGTACCTCTATCTGAATGAGGTTTCCTCACTACATTTATTATTATTGTTATATAGATTGAATAAAACATTTTGAGCAAATTAGGCTATAATTAAACAATCAATTTAGAAAGATTTGGTAGATTGAGAAGAAAATTAAGAAATGAATGTAAAGTGGGATACCAGTTAAGAGACTGATTAAAATAATACAGTAGAAATATAACGCAAGCAGTGTTAGCAGGAAGGAGCTAAGAACTGACTGTTCATTAAATAATTCTTGGAATTCTTACAATATAACCTGAGAGAGATATTGAAGCATACATTACCATTTACTGGAACTAGTAAGACTGAGGAGCAACACAGGTTTGAGATGATAAGAAGATAACTAAAATATGGTATAGGACACATGAAATTTCATATGTAAACATGTGTTTCACTTTTCTTTTTTCGTTTTTTTATTTTATTTCTTTTTGGGCCACATTTGTTTCACGGTTAGGGGTTACTCCTGGCTAAGCACTCAGAAATTGCCCCTGGCTTGGGGAGACCATATGGGATGCCAGGGGATCGAACCGTGGTCCGTCCTTGGCTAGAGCTTGCAAGGCAAACACCTTACCTCTAGTGCCACCTCTCTGGCCCATATTTCACTTTTCTATTGCTGAGATACCAACTAAATGTTTTTTAAAATTATTTTATTCCGGAGTGGTGGCGCAAGCAGTAAGACGTCTGCCTTGCGTGAGTGTCCTAGGACAGACTGCAGTTCAATCCCCCGGTGTCTCATATGGTTCCCCGAATCCAGGAACGATTTCTGAGTGCATAGACAGGAGTGTCACCACCGGGTGTGTCCAAAAAAACCAAAATAAATAAATAAATACTTTATTTTCCTTCTATTATTATACAAATTACCATAGATATTATAGCTTAAAACAGCATAGATTCATTGTCTCATAGCAGAAATGGTGCAAAAATATGGGCATGTTTATTTTCTCTCTTCTATTCTCTAGAACCAAAAGTAAATGTTAGTGGAAGGGCCTTATATGTTTTGGAGTCTCAGAAAATTATCCATTTCTAAACTGATAAGTTATTTGCATTATTCTTTTTCTGTGATTGTAAGTCTGGTCGCCATACCCCTATTGATGATGAACTGATAGAATATACTTATTTCTTACATGTATCTTGCTGGTCTTTGCATATAGCCTACTATATCAGAACTAGGGATGGCAAGATCATATCCTTATCCAGGCTATCTTCAGACATCTTTTTCTGCTGCATATCTCTGTCTCTAGCTAGAAGAAACTCCTCTACTTTCAGAGGCTCAATATTATCAGACATATCATCTGGAAAATACCAGCATTTATATATGAGAAAAGCTATATTAGATGCTAATAATAATCATACTAATAATAATGATACTATATTAGACTTGCATTTTATTAGCATTCTATATTTCTAAAGGATCTCAATAAAACTGAGATGATCTAATAAAGAAATGCAGGACAATAAAGTGTCTAGAAAAAGCTAATCATTTATAGACAATAAGAAAATAAGGTCCAGAGAGATAATACATTAGTGAAGGTGCATGTCATGTTTATGACTAACCTGGATTTAGTGCCCTGTATTCCATATAGAACCTGAACTCTCCAGGGGTGATCATTCATCTCAGAGACATGATTAAGTCCTGACCACCACTGGTGTGGCCCCCCTAACAAATTAAAATAAACTTTCTATAGAAGATTGTTGTAGCATGAAAATTTATGATGTAAGCAGTGAGTAGGGGGTCCTTGGCAATGAATATCAGGTGTATTTCATAAAGACAGCATGAGTCCTTTAAGGAGTCGTCAAGTCAAAAAGTCATCAAGAAAAATTCAGCAGGCCCTCCTTGACAACACCTTAGCAACAGACCCAGAGGCAAGATGGGGAAAAAAATACCTAAAGGATGTGCAATGAGAAGTGAAACAATTTCTTCTGTCTGAGTCACTACAACTGACACTATGTGGGGAATGTTTTTCCTTACAATTCAAGGGAAAACCCCTATTCCCTAAGGTTGCTTGTATCCCAAGTTAAGGAGTGTAATTATTTTATTAGCTACCCCTCTCTCCCTCCTTCCACCTCCATATTTCTTTCACTCCTTCCACTCACATTCACTCTAGAATGTTTTGCCTGCCTCCTTTTTCCTACCTCATATTTCCTAAATAAAATTAACTTGCTTTACTCTTTTGAAATTCCTTTCTGCAAGAGTAGACATGGACTCCTGTAAAACTGCATCAGGATCTTACTACCTATCTAACCACTCACTGTAGAAGCTTCCTGGGCTTCATGAGCCCTGACTTGCTCAGATGTGGTGAGGAGGGTGGAAGAAGTTCTCTCTACCTGCTCTCTCTCAACTTCCTCAGTACTCTATCTTTTCCTCAATTCCTGTTTTTTTTCTCTCTTTCCTGTGAAAGATATTACTGATTCTTTGCTTCATTGTTTTCTCTTTTCCAGGGTAAGATGTCACTTGTATCTGATACTGTGTTCCAAGTCTAAGGTTTGTTGCTCTGCAGTCTGTCACTAGGATTCTGGCCAGCTTCTCAAGCTCAAGGCTAGTTACTTTGGAACTATTAGTCCCTTTGGTTAATCTTTGTTCTCCAGCCATATTCATTTCTATTGTCTAAGAGGGTAGAAGTGAGAGATTAAAGGGAAAGTTGCCAGACCAGCTTTGTTATCAATCTTTCCAAGTTTCCTTTACCTTCTTTACTAGAGACTTTTTAAAAAGAAAACATTTAAAACAAGCAAATTGAGAATGATCCCTTCAGGTACATTGGTATTGTTAAGGAAGGACAGAACTAAATATCCAAAAAATGGAGTCAATAGCACTGAAATCCAAAGACCCATACTAATAATCTAATTTAAAACTGCCTGTTACGGGGCCGGGCGGTGGCGCTAAAGGTAAGGTGCCTGCCTTGCCTGCGCTAGCCTTGGACGGACCGCGGTTCGATCCCCCGGTGTCCCATATGGTCCCCCAAGCCAGGAGCAACTTCTGAGCACATAGCCAGGAGTAACCCCTGAGCATCGCTGGGTGTGGCCCAAAAACCAAAAAATAAATAAATAAATAAATAAATAAACTGCCTGTTACAATGGCAGACTAGGAGAAAGAGTGGGCAAAGTATGAAATAAAATTTTAATTAAAAATAGAATGATGGGCCAGTGTGGTGGCACTAGGGGTAAAGCCTTGCTCATGCTAGCCTAGGACAGACTGCAGTTTGATCTGCAACCCCTTCAACATCCCATATGGTTCCCCAAGCCAGGAGCGATTTCTGAGTGCAGATTCAGGAGTAACCCCTGAGTGTCACTGGGTGTAGCCCAAAAGACAAAAACAAACAAACAAAAAAAGGAATATTTAACTCCATTATCTGGCACTTCTCTTTCCCCTCCATGCCACATTAATAGTAATGACATTTTATTTTGCATTTCTATACTAATTAGCTCTGAGGTTGAAAAGTAACTTAGAACCTTCCAAAGAAATTTAAATGAATCCATTGTCAGCTTCTGAGTACATTTGATTCTAATAATTTTAGGATTTTGTCTTGACCCTAAAGATAAAACAATTTTTTTGCATTAGCAATCCTAATTTTTCTTAAACTTTATAGGAAAACAAGTCAGTGAAAATGGTAGTTTAATTTATTCTTAAATAAAACAGATTATCTTGCCAACTATATTTTTGTCTTTTTATAAAGAAAAACTATATAATAGAAATCTGAATATAAATAATTTGCATATTTTATTTTGTTTGAATAACGAAGTTTTGAGTCTTTTGGGGTAGACAACAAGAAGGTAAAAATGATTCCTAAAAGAGTTAAACCTGGTTCAAACCCAAGATTAGAACCAAAGTTCTTTCTTCAGCTCATTTTATGTGCTTTTCCTCTTTGACAAACATTCATTGAGTATTTCAAATATATTCATGAAGTTTGGGCATTTCTCAGAAGACTCTTGTCCCCCTCCTGTTAAAGTAGGCTCAGGTATTTAGTTTTTATCCTTAAGAAGTCCCATGGCAGTATACTTCAGGGGTGGAGAAACCCTGTGTCTCCTAGGTCAAGGGAATTCCCTCTACAATAACCCCAATAGTTACTATATCTATGCAGGGGGATAAAGAAAAGGAGAAAAAAAAAAGCACAAAACAATCATTTTTCCACATGTCTATTTATCGATTGATCGATTTTTTTTTGACGTCTTTATTTTGGTGTGGAGATTACGGTTGATGTCTCCAATATTATTTTATTTTATTTTGTCTTATCTTTCTCTTTCTTTTTGCATTCGAGCATGAATTGATTTCAGAACCGAGACTATTGTGTGGTGCCTATCTTTATTGCTGTAGGGCTCACCGGTTATTTAATTCTATAATTTTTTCTGTATTGCTGTGGTATTTCACATCCTCTCTCAATCTGAGGTTGGAAGCCTCTAGAGAGTCTCAGCCCATTTTCAACGTATTTGACTTTTGACTTCTTTTTTTTTCTCCTCTTATTTTGTACCCCATTCTATTGTTTTCTTGCCTTCAAACAAAACCACATACCTCGATTTTTCTAGCTCTGCCCCTTATATAGAAGGGGAAACGAGGGTTCCAGGACCAAACAGATATGAGATCACTAGTAGTAAGCCAGACAAAAAGGGGTCCACCTACTCTAGCAGCCCGGGGGGTGATGATGGGGTATATGGGTTGTAGAATGGGAACTGGAACGGGGGGCGGACATAGTTGGTGATGGGTATTCCCCTGATTCAATGTTAATAAGTACCTAAAACACTACTGTGAAAGATATGTAAGCCATTATGGAAAAAATATATGTTTTTAATCAGAAACTTTCTTTGACTTACATGTATTATTATTATATCAATTATATTATATGTTATGTTATGTCACTATATTATGTTATGTTAGCTTACCTCATTATGTTAATTAATTTTGTCTCTTGAATAAATTCTTACAATAAAAAAAAGTCAAGATTTATGCAAAGGATCTAAAGCAAATGGCTGAATTCAGAAAAGACTTTCTTTAGGGAAAGGTAAAGAAAGTGTAAGGAAGGCAGAGAATCTCCAAGATTATAGGAGGTTCTCCTTAAGAAGGATTTAAGAGAAAGGCCTTTACCCTTTTATACTCCTATAAGAAAGATGGGTGAATGAGGAGTTGAACATTTCTGATGTTGTAAGAATGTTTGCTCATTGAAACAGGGGAAGGATGCTGTAATGATTATCTTCTGGTTTCTGGATCATCTGGGCTTAGATCATCCTGATTATCAACATTACCTAGGGCACCCTTGTTACCTTCCTTACCAATTTCATTTCAGGACCATAACCCTAATCATGCCCTGATCATTTCTATGTCTCTATTACTACCAGAGATTTTCAATCAACTAGACCAGTGCCAGTGTCCTGGGTTACAGTGCTGATCAGATTCTGTAGTGCCACGTTTAAAATAGAATTAGCTACCTATAAGGTATTTATTCCTGTACTATATCTTCAAATCCTTAGTACTTTGGCTAAAAAAGAAAAAAGGTTTAATTTTTTTCTCTCAAAAAAAATTCTACATTTTTGATTGAAACCCAACTATAAACATGTTTGTAACCGTGGTGCTTAAATAAAGATATTATTATACCATAAAAAAGAAAGTGAGTTACTAAAAATATTTATTTGAAAGGAAAAGATTACTTGACCAGCATGGTGAGAAATATCTGAAATATGGACATCAATAAAACCTAGTACCAGGACAGCAGAGTAAAAACCTACAGACTTTCAGAAAAGTTATAAAAAATGTTTAACATTTTTATATTATCACTGCCTGGTGTCTAAATTATTTGTTTTATTTTATTTTTGAAAGTGGTCATGAGGCCACATCTCTTAGTGACTAGAGTTAATCCCTGACTTTGTGTGAAGAAATTGTTCCTAGCATTATTTGGGTTTTAGCACTTTCTGTGACAGCTAACTAACCAAAGTATTTTGTAGATACAGTATCTTCAGTCCAACCTTAAATAATTTGACCTGGTCCTGTATATTCCCATGTACCAACAGGACTGACCTATGATCAATTTGCTGGGAGTAGCCCCTGGGGTACCATTGGGTATTGGCTCCAAACATTTTAAAAGCCAATAAAACCCAGTGGCACCTTGAATGTTGATATTGGCAGTACTAGTTCTAAATTATAATATTTAATTACTTAAAGCATCATCTTTACTTGCCACTCATTTCCAGTGTTTCAAATTATGTGACTTTTGGATTTAACTGAACATTCATTCGAGGTTATTAAATTAATGCATTTTACTTTATCCAGTATGCAGTATTATTCACGTCATAGAACAGGTGACTTAATAATTCACTTCTTAATAAGTAGTGAATTGTTAGAGGTATATTTTTTATTTGAATTGTTGTTTGAGATGATCTGCTTAAAACTATTATATAGTCTATTATAAATTTATGTTATACTAAAACAATATAGTAGAATATCAAAGTTAGCCTTGCTTTTATAACAGGAAATGTCATTATTAATGATACAATATTGTTTAAAGTGCAGAATAAGTTGCATTGGGCATCCCCATTTCAATACAAGTTCTGTCTAAATCGGGCAGCAGTCATTTGAAATACTTCTGATACTGTCTTGAACTCCTCTCCATTTTTCCCTTTGATATTGTGCTTGTCTGAAGATCTGGCAGAAGCCAATTGTTCAGCCTGAGTGAGCCTAATGATGCCCCAGCAAATACTCTTTGTCTATCTTAGCTTTTGCATAACTTAGCTCCCTTTAGAGACACAATTCAATATGCGCTGATGTTTTGGAACAGTGTCCTTTAATGAACTACTTAGAAACCCTTCTTATTGCTTGTTTTTATCTGTCTCTTTCTTAGCCATCACACTTCCTTTGTGAGATAAAAGTGAAATATGCTCAATAGCTACAGCTGAAAGAAAACCTCAGCCAAGTGGGTTGTGCTTAGAGGTACTCTCAGAAGGTTTGGATTGAAGGGCTGTAACCTGATCAACAGTCAATGCCATCATAGACACACTTTTGCTGCTGCGACTGGTACTAAAATATAGATTCTTTACTTCCATGTCTCTTTGATGTTGCCTTAAGTGTTGATTTCCCATCCCACCCCACACCCCCCAAAATAAGATCTATCAACAATGCAAGGTGTTGCTTACAGGAGCAAGTGAACAAATGGATTTTGTTTTCCATTTTTGCATTGGAAAGAAAACTGTTCTCTGAGGTTATATGGTTGCCTGGGATTAATGTCATCCAAATTAGATGGATGTGAGACTGCATTTTAAAGTGATACAAGATTTACCCTTTTTTAAGATTTAAATTAAGATTTTTCATTAAATTTTACTATTTAAGATTAAGATTTTTAATGCCTCCAAATCCCTGACTTCAAAATTAGATTTCTTTTTCTCTTTAGTAAAAAAATAATTCAAGGAAAAATTTCAATGCCATGAATGATTCCATGTCCTTTAAGAGAAATCATAGCACTTTTGGCAGAAGCTCTTGTAAAATTTGAATTATACATGAGCTCTCTTGTCCATAATTCATATATGAGAGCCCATTTCTTTTGAAATGTATTGGGATTTTAGCTCTTTTATGCAAATGAGATTCTATTTGCTGACTCTTTATACATTTTTGGCCAGGTTCATAACTATAATTTTATATTTCTCAGAAAATATTTTGTCAGAGAAATTGGGAATTTATTTACGAACAGCTATCCTCAGATAGGTTATACTTTACTGCTGTGCCATCACTTTGAGGATTTATTATCTAAATGACACATTTAAAAATTCATTAATAAAAAAATCACATGAGCTCTATTTTTAAAAAACAGAAAAATGTTATTAAATTAGAACAAGGCAATTAAAAAATAAGAACAAGTTACTTAAATCTTTTACATTTTTTGAGTCAATGCTTAGAATCATCCTGAATATGTAGTATCGATGGTATGTAACAATATTAAGAAATTTGAATATTTTCAAAAAGCTATTTTTTTCTAGGCTAGGAAATTACTCAGCCGGCTGGAACACATATAAGAAACCAGGTTTTCATCCCAAGAACCACATCCCAAGGGAGTTACCCTTGAGAATTGCACTAGAAGCCCATGAGTAAGCCCTAAGGGTAACTAAAACTCTAAGTAAATGAAATGAAAGGTACACTTTGTCACTCTTATAAATACATGATTGCTAATCTGGTCAGCATATGTTCTAAATGATCCTAATAAAACAGCTTACTTTACAATCCCTTCTTGTTCCATATCACAGCTACTTTAACTGAAATTTTAGCTTCTGGAACCATGACTATCAAATTCTTTCAAAATAGTTTTGTCATTGAATTCAAAAAAAGTTTTCTGAATGACTAGTTAGCTATTATTTCTTCATGTAAAAAGTTGAGTATTTCCCAGCTCTTTTTCAAAGATACCTGTAAATAAATAAAAAGAATAAAAATGTTTAAATCTTATGTGAATCTTATGTATTTATCAAGCCATAAGTTATGTGTACATGTTTGTTTATTACAAGTAGAATTATAGTAAGAGCAAGAACCATTCTTTTAATGCTGAAATTTAATGTATCTCCTGCAAAAAAATTAGAACAAGGTCGACAATGACTAGCAATTATTTTAATAAAATTTTACTTCTAGACTTTATAATACACTTGATCTTAGCCAAAAGGCTGAGAAGCGATACTTTTAGACTTTATAATTAACTAGTTTCTCTAAATATATAACCTTTCCATATTTTATCTAAAAAGTATACACAAATCAATATTTAAATATAATCCTAATCTAAAGAAGATAATCACTTAATGTCTATCTTACATAGATAGAGTTTAAATTTATAAATGAAGGAATACATTTTAATCCAGGTGCAAGTATATATCAGAAAATTACATGAACTATGTAAGTTAAGGTGCTTTTGAAAATAATTAAAATACTTTAGTTATTTAAATAATTTAGTTAAGAAATATTGCTTTTCCCTTACCCTTTTATATTTTGGCAGACATACTTAATGTTACTCCAAATGAACTACTGGTTCTGTGTTCGTAGCAGAGCTGGTGACCTTGATTGGCAATGGTAATTGAACCTGGTAGACTGATTTAAAAGGAAGAGTCTTTACCAGTTGTACTATCTCTGGTCTCTGGTTCCATCCATCCGTTTTGTATTTAAATCATCAAAACCTAGATTCATGGAAAAAATTTATATTTCCTTGCTTATATGTGGATTCAAAAACTATATAACATGAGTTGTAAAGTTTTGAGAGAAACATTTTAATTCTCATTCTCATTTGGACACTTAAATAATCATTTCTTATACGGAAAATTATGTTCAGACTAATAAGATCAAGACTTAGGAACTCCTAATTCTTAAGTTGTTTATGATACTTTCTGTGATTCCCTATGTCAAAGAAAAGAATAAGCTCCATGTTTGAGTGTTAAGTAAATTGTATTAAATTTTTATGATCAGGGCCCGGAGAGATAGCACAGCGGTGTTTGCCTTGCAAGCAGCCGATCCAGGACCAAAGGTGGTTGGTTCGAATCCCGGTGTCCCATATGGTCCCCTGAGCCTGCCAGGAGCTATTTCTGAGCAGACAGCCAGGAGTAACCCCTGAGCACCGCCGGGTGTGACCCAAAAAACCAAAAAAAAAAAAAAAAAAAATTTTATGATCATTTAAATATATAATTGAATATTTTAGCTACTTTAAAATTAAATTTATCAAAGTATACTTTATTGACAATTAATTCTATCCTATATAAGATTATAGTTCCAAGAAAGTTTAAACTTATCTATGTATTTGTATTTCTTGCCACAAATAACACACTCATGTCTTTACTACAAAAATTCTGAAAATAATTCATATGCTTTCTGTCCTTTAACTTTTCCTTTTATACTAGTAGAATTTCATGATTTGCAAATGACCCTGTGCTGTGAGCCAAATTCTGTTGCAGTCTTCAGCGCCTGCAAACAGATCCTTCGTGGAGTTCGGGAAAAAATTCCACGGGGAGAGAGTGGGCACACGGAATGGCGAATGACGGAACAATATTGTAGAAATGAATGAAACCACACAGATTGCATGGGGACTTAGGTCTGAAAAGACGAAGACAAATTTATTTTTTGAGCTGGCTGCTTTTAAAAGGTTGAGGCAGGGAAAGCAGGGTGCAAATTCTTGACATCAAAGAAACTGGGAAAAGAATGGAGGACCCTGGCTAAAATTAGCATATTAAAGAACCGATTCTGAAGGTGAAAAGGCAGTTTGTTTTGGGTTAGTTTTGTTTTGGGTAAGGAAGGGGAAACAGGTAATTTTCAGGGAAGGGGAAAGAGAAGGAAATGTTTTAGAGTTTTGGGGGAAAACTGAAAATTACTTTACTATGAGCTAAGTTTTGGGGAAAACCTGATCTTGGCGCCAAAGTAGCAAAAATTACAGGGAGCTGTTAACTGGGAGACTTTTGGCGGGATTTGTACTGTCCTCCTTTGTTGGAAAGAATTTACTAAGGCCTGATTTTTAATATTGGTTAAAAATAAAGAGAGAGATAGTTACAGCCACTATTGGAATTATGGCCAAACAATCCACACAAAGGGTCAAGTGATTTTGACTGCTCTAAGCAGGCCTTTTTGGCAAATAATTCCTTTTCAGGAGAGCACTACACTTAACTGGTGTGTGCCCCTCCTGAGTGGGATGTGGCAACCCTGAAAGAAATACTGTGTTTTTTTAAAATAAATATGAGGCCAGAGTATGTATATTATTTTCACATTGCATTGCATGCCTTTTGTATTTTTGGTTTTCATTTGGGAAGGGTCTCCAGAGTAGTGCTCAGGAGGACACATAGACTCTTGCAGCAATTCAATGTGAGAACTGAATCCAGGACTGCACTTAAGGATGCTCATAAAAACAAGGCTCAACAGGGACCAGTCTCTGCAAGGCATGAACTCTTATGCTATGTTTCTGGCACTCACATTGCACATTTAAAAAGGAACTTATTAGTAGAAAATTTTATACTCTTTCTATCTTAAAACATAATCATTTTTGTGTTTGCCACTACTTTTTTCATTGTACCAATTTGTGTGTTATTTTCTTATGTTGCTGTTGAGTTCTTTAACATTTACTTAGTTATTTATTTTGGTTTGGGGCCACACCCAGTGGCGCTCAGGGGTTACTCCTGGCTCTGTGCTCAGAAATCACTCCTGACAGAATCGGAGGACCATATGGGATGCCAGAAATAGAACCTGGATCAGTCCCTGGTCTGTCACATGCAAGGCAAATGCTCTACCTCTGTGCTATTACTTTGACCCCTGCTGTTAAGTTCTGAGCTCTTTTGATATTAGCCTTTTTTGTTACCTATGTGGTCTATTTTAAGCAAACAAATTTAGTGTTCACAGATCTCAGTATTTCATAAGTCAACATGCATTTCATATCTTGACAAGGATTACTTTTGGCTCTAAGCTCAGGGATCACTGTTCATGGTACTTAAGAGATCAGAGGTTACTGAGGATCGAATCCAGTTAATCTCATGCATGGTAAGTACCTACCCACTGTATTATTGCTCCACCCTATTCAACTTGTCTTTTAAATCTTTACCCCTGTGGTATTGGATGTAACAGTGATAATACAATAGAGTATTCTGCACTTAACTTTTATTTTCTCATTTTCTTTCTTTCTCCCACTTTTATGGCTATTGTGATATTTTAAATTGAACCCTTGTTGTGGTACCTGCACACATGGACACAGTGCTTATACACTTAGATACTGTAAGCCAGAGGGTACACTCCTGTGGTGCCAGAGACCTTGGCATCAGTTTCAGGATCACATTAAATTATGTGGAACAGTATCAATGTTGAAACCCATGTCTTTTTTTCCATCTCATACAAAACTGGTCATCCATGTCTGACCTGCATGCCTACATATTTTTGAAAACTGTAAAGTAAGTAGAAAGTGCAGTCTCTCTAATCATCAACATTCTGTATGAGTATGCCCAACTATGAATTCATCAGTAATGATTTTGGCTGGGCCACTGACAATGAAATAAATAATCTAATTAGGAGAAGCTGATTCAGCAGAGTTAACTCAGGGAAAGAAAAAAGTCCAAGACATTTCTGTACCCTTGTAGACATCATAAGTAAAATGTTTTGGCTCAGGCCACAATGTGGTTTCCAGTACCTGTACTCTTGTTTTATTTCTCCTTGAGATTACTCCATTTTGAAGAGTAGTTAAGGTCTCCTGTTTTAAAACATTTGACTTTATTTCTAACTGTTTACATTAGCTTGTTAAAAGAGTTATCACTTACATACCATTAAGAGAATAATGATTTATAAAGAGTATTTATTACTATAATACTAAAAACTCTAATGACCACTAGACTTTCCAAATAGTCTCTATTGTGGCACATCCAAGTTAACAATTGCGGATTTCAAATTCATACATAACTAAAGTTTTTTTATATTATTTATTCATCTCTATGTCAAAGCCTCTTATATTTAGCCACATTAAAGACATGCCCTACCATGAAAATCTCTCATATTAAAAGAAGGATAGTCCTCCTTGAAATATTTATAGTACATTTTTTGTATTTTGTAAGAAGTCATCTATAATCCAATATGTTGTGCCTTACACAGCAAAATATAGCTTTAATTTCAGGTAAATCCGGAAAGGCAGTTATTATTAGATACCAGTATTTAAATAATCAAGTGTCAGCAGGTTTAGAATAAATATAAAATGACATAAGATGTCTTTGACGGTTTTGTTTTTGTTTCTTTTTTTTTTTTTTTTTTGGTTTTTGGAGCACACTCAGTGACGCTAAGGGATTACTCCTGGCTATGCACTCAGAAATCACTCGAAACTTGAAGGAGCATATGGGACGCTGGGGGATCAAACCATGGTTGGTCCAAGGCTAGGCTAACACTTGCAATACAATGCCACAGCTCCAGCCCCGTCTTTGACATTTTTGATGTGAAGTACCTGAATACACCAAGAATAATATTGAAAAGTGTAAACAAGTAAATCCTTTACCTCCTTTTAACATGGCCTATTATTAAAGATTAAGATTAAATCTAATAAAATATAAAAATATTTCTCTAGTTATTAGAAAAATATATGGGTGTAAAACTCCAACAATATACTTTGGAGAAAGAATAAAACATGTCCATAGTATTTGGGCCTTTCTCCGTCTAGAATTATTGTTAATGTTTTAAATAAAATTTGAATATACATGTATAAAATGTATTGTATCTCATTAAGTAATCTTTTAATTTTTTGCAATGAAGAAAGTAAACATAAGCAAATTAAGAAAAGAGATCTATATAAGACATAAGTCATACCTTTCATGCTCTGTGTTTTGATTTACTGACACCTTTGAAGAATTGCTGGTAATAAAGAAAGAAAATATACACTAAATTAAAATCATCTCTTGAAATTAAAAGCATCATGACAAAGACTAATAGATTTCATTTGTGTTTGATCTTTGTGCTGACATCATATTTAGCTTGGTAATTTTAGCTAGGGACATTGAATCAATAACTCAATGATCTTAGCTTTGTTGATATACAGTTTTATCTTACATCATCTATAAAACATTTATTAGCAGCTATTTATGAGTGTTTGAATATGAAAGTTTGAGTACAATATCTCTTGAAATGATAAACAGCTATTAGTTCATATATCTCTGTTAAGCAATGTTGCAAATAAACTCCCAAATGGATGTTGCAGAATCATTCAACACCACAGGACAGGCAGAGTACAACACTTCATCATATTTTTGGCATTCACAATGCCTGGGTTGTGAACTCAAATTTAAGGGATGTCAGCCATATTTCTATCAAAAGTTAGCTTTTATTAAAATAAAGTATTGATTTATTCGTGAAGAGAGGAGGAAATGAAATAGTAAGAAAAACATTATTATTGTTAATATTCTTAAATACATATCATACTACAACTTTAAAAATAAATTAATATATATATATTTATTCCAAAATTATAAACAAAATTTTCCAATTAATTAATTTCATTATTCTAAAGATATTCTTACATTTTCATTAGGAAACCCTTTTCACTATTTCTATAAGATACATACAAAATAGTACATGTTTTATAGTTTTTCAAGTGTATAATTTTTACTAATTTTAACTTTTCTATTTAGTAGCATATAATTTCATTCTAAATATCAAAAGAATACATCTATACATGTAAAGCTCTAAATGTTTATATTGTGAAATTATTTCAAATGGAATTATGTTCATACTATGGTGGGTAAGATCAATATCCTTTGTTCATAGCTCAATATAAGTAAAAATAAAATCGGGCAATTTATTCTAGGGACATAGTACAAGGGTTGTAGAGCACGTTCTCAATCTGGTTTCAATAGTCAGCATCATGAAGACTCCCAAGCATTATTGAGTGTAGATATTGAAAGTACTTGAAGGCCCAATATTCTTCCAGGATGATCTTGAGTAGTGATGGTTGTCCCTGTCACTGCAGGACAAAAACAACATCATATACTTAAAATATATCTCATAATTATGGCCAGGTTTTGATCAGAATAAGCCCTCCAGAGAGAATCAATAAGGAGATCTACACCCAAAATACATCAGTCCAATTCTTTTCTTTTAATGTTAAATTTTTGTAAAACAGAAAATAATACAGATTCTTAAATATAAGTATTGAATTGGTGTGCAACACAAATGGTCAAGAACATACCACACATGTAGGAGGCCCTGAATTTGAGAAAATAAATATCTTGACTATATATGTGGTAAAAATCGTAGGATATGCCAGTGGTAAAAACCATAGGATATGCCAGAGGTCCTGGTTTGATCCCTGGTACTAAGAGACCCCACAATACAACCAGGGACGGTCTTGGTGGCCTAGAGATGCTCAAGTGTGAGCCCATATTGATAAAAATTCACAAAATTCTCCACTTTGAATAAACCTTTCTATATATTTCTATAAAATATAGAAAAGTGCAGATCATATAATTTTCTTAATTCATTAAGAATGTATTTGTAAAGATAAAAATACATTTAATGTTTTTAAAGGTTAGAATGAATTAATTGCTTGCATTGACAAAAGATATTGTGGAGGGATTATTTAAAATAATAATCATGATCCAAGGAAAAATTGGAGCTTACTATTGAATACCCTTTGTATTCCTGTTCCTGAATTGCCTGGTAGACAGAAACCATGTAGTAGAGCTATTTGTTCCAGGGGACCCATGAAATCAATTGTTCCATTTGGGGCTGAAAGCTTCAAAGACACCACCATGCCAGAGAAGGGTTAGAACAGCAGAGAGGCACTATCAGCCCATGCTTAGTGACTCCTAATCGGGCTTGAATTGAGTCCCCCCCTTTCTCACAGAGACATAAGGTTACACTGTGTTACTCCTGAGGCATTCCTAAGCTCCGGTGCCCATGCTTATCTTCTCCTAGGTACCTCATTTGCTCCAGGTCTTGCTTCTTCTATGACCTGTCACCCTGCACATTTTCTAGTTCCAATTGTCCTGTATATGGATTATTGGAAGCAAATAAAGTATCTTTGGTCATCAGCCTAGGACATGTTTTTCCTGGTCATCAACTGTGAGGAATGTACTAGGTCCCTGAACAAACTGGGGAGATGGAAGTTAACCTTTGCCAGCTGACAGTATTGATAGGTATTATCTTCTTTAGCAAGAGCTCTCTGTGAAGTAAGACTGATGTCTTTGAGTCAAGCATAATTAGGAGTCACTAATCTTGTGCTGTCCTTCCCTATCTCAGCTGTGATGATGTTTCTTAAGCCTTCAGCCTCAAGGAGAATACCTGGAACAGCTGCTAAAGGAGATTCCCTGGAACAAATAGCTCTACGGAGTGTTGTACCCCACTTCATTATCTGACCTATGCCTGGCTTATACCACAGCAAAGAACTACACTTTGCCATTTCAGGCCCTGTTCCTAGTGCATACTTTGCACAAGGTCAGCAAGCAGCTCAATAACTGGATGTGGGTTGTCAGTTTCTAAAGCAGAACAGCAGTCACAGGTTGTGCTAGCTGGTTGACCATTAAACTGTCAAAAATATGTTTGTTAATTCTGTATTTGGCTAATTTAACTAGTTATCCATTGTGTTCTGGAATCTTTGTGTGTTAAACACCTTTCCCTCTTGCTCACTTCCTCCTTTTACCTTGTATAAACTATGGCCCTGCTCAATAAAGTTGGAACTGTTCTGAAAGAACCCCCACTGTGTCAGAGTATTTGTTGGCACTGCAGTAAGACTTCTTTCCTCGCCTCAACCCTTCGCAGGACTCTTGCTTGTGAAGGTAGTCTTCTGAGGAGACTTCAGCCTCCTAAGTTTGAGCAGCAAATGCTGAACGGCCAGCTCAGTCTGCTACTGGGACCCCAGGAAGACCTCAACACATCTACACAATGGAATACAACACAACTGTTATAAAGAATAAAGTCATGAATTTTCCTAATACATGTATAAATGTATCGTCTTTTGCTGAGCAAAAGTGAAAAGAAATAAAATGATGATACCACTTTAGTATTGCAAACCACAATATCTAAAAGGAAAGAAGAGAAGAAATAGAAGAGAAATGTCTGCCAGAAGAGCAGGTGACACTGGTGTTAGGAATTTTGCACTAGTGAAGGGTGTTGTACATTGTATGACTGAAACTCAATCATGAACAGCTTTGAAAAAATTTTTTTTTGGTTTTTGGGCCACACCTGGCGGTGCTCAGGGGCTACTCCTGGCTGTCTTCTCAGAAGTAGCTCCAGGCAGGCACGGGGGACCATATGGGACACCGGAATTTGAACCAACCACCTTTGGTCCTGGATCGGCTGCTTGCAAGGCAAAGGCCGCTGTGCTATCTCTCCGGGCCCCAGCTTTGAAAATTTAAAAAAAAAATTACAACTGTGTCATAAACAGCCTTGTGACCATGGTGTTTAAATAAAATAATAAAATTTTATGACAAAAATAAAACAAAAGAATAGAATCAACAATTTCCAAGACTTAACTTAAGGCTTCTACTTAAAATGAGTAAATGTGACTAAAATGAGAGGAAGAAAACTTTAAAATAACAAATTTATATGTCCTCCATGATCAAGGAATCCTGCCCCATCCTGTGACCTATTGTGACTTCAGTGGCCAGTGATGTCACTTATGTGTAGATAAACAGGCCCTGTGTGTTTCAGTCTCATTTGCTGTATGCAAGCAACAAACATAGCTGGCAAATTTGCTTATGGATTTCAAATATTTTTATCTCCCTTATTCCCATGAGTCTTCTAAACAATCTGAAGGTGGGATCTCTATTCTGACTTTGGATGCCCCCTCCTTTTCTGCACTGCCTTGTTCTTTTACATCCTAGTGAACAGCATTAGAAAAATTCATCTCTGGTACCATGTAAGGAGGCAGGTCGTGTTTCTGGGGAATTCATGGCAGGACAGTGTTTTAGAAGGAGACAATTCAGAGACACACTGAGCTTAGGGAGTCTGAAGCTAGGATAGAACATCAATCTGCAGACTAGAGAGCCAAGAGAAGTAGTTCAGGTGAATCTTACCTCATGTTCATATTCTATTTTGGTTCTGTGCCTGAGATCAAGTCTCACATGCAGGGCTGTTGGGAAACTGGACTCTCAGCTCTGCAGAACACAAGTCACAGACCCATGTAGGGGGACACTCACACAGGGGTTCCTTTGGGAGGTTTCTCAGGATGATGGAGATGAGTTTATCAGGGGAATAGGATCTCCCTGAGCCAGGACATGTATTAGCGGCCTTATTCTAGGTGTTTCCTTGGCAGGGTTAGCTGGTATCATGGGTGTGGGCCTGTAGCATCTATTTCCATAATCCAGGGAGAAATCTTATCCTGTGCTCACTCAAGTCTTTCTGTGCTGCAAGTATATGAGGCATTGACAACAGAGTGCAGTCCTGCCTGTATAAACTGAGAAAGTGACAGAAAAACAGAGAGTTTTACAGAGCCAAAATGAGGAAATATTCAGAAAGGTCTGTGTGGAGCCTGCAGGCTTTTCTTGAATATTTTATAGTCTCTTACAATGCCATTTGGAAACTACTAGAAATGATGCAATAGAGGAGAATGAAATGAAACCAAGCGAGAGGAGCAGTGTGGGCTAGAAGAAAGGGCAGGGGCTAGAGGTCATCTTATTTGGATGTGGACCTGACTCTTGGACACACTGGATTTCATCTACTTTCAACATACTACAAAGGAGTTGGCTACAATATTGTGAGTTCCTAAGAGGTGCTTATTCTTGGACTAGATAGAGCTAGATAGATAGGACCTAGATAGAGTTTATTATCATTCAATCATTATTCTGTGAGTGTTTTAAGGGAGAGACACAATCCATAGGAAGCTTCTATAAATTTCATTTTTTTTATATTTTTGGTTTATGGTCCACACCTGGCTGCATTCAGGGATTACTCCTGACTCTGAGCTCAGAATCACTCCTGTCAGGCTTGGGATGCTGGGTATTGAACCCGGGTCTATTCTGGGTGAGTCGCATGCAGGCAAATGCCTACTGATATGCTACCACTCTGAACCCTAGATTTCTGTTTTCAATTAACATATTAATGATCTGCAATGTTGTGAACTTTCAGTTTCAAGAACTCACTTATCTAGTTGTTCATCCGTCACCATTCAAACCAGTCAACATATTCCATTTTTTCATTGCATTCTCTCCTATTTTTTCCCTTGGTAACTAACGTAGTTTTTACTGTCTACAAGTTACTTCTGTTGTTTTTTTGTCACTTTGCTTTATTCATGTCTTACATATGAGTGAAATTTTCCAATAATTGTCTTTCATTTTACATCTCACATGGCATCTTGATCTCATGTTCTATCCTCTTTATTTTATATATACATATATATTTATATACACATATTATTTATAGTATATATACAAAATGTATAAATAAATATATATGTAGATATGTATATATACAAAAATTCATCATGTAGTCAACTGCTACATATATATAGGAGTGTTATTATGGACTCACATGACTGGCATTGATGTCTTGTGCCAATTTATGCATAAATTTATATTTCACCAAAGTTTCTCTTTCTACTATCTTCATCAAAACATGTTTTTTATTTTCTTTTTCTTTTACTTCTATTTTGTTATTTAGCCTATCCTTTTTATTTCTATTCCTTTCTTCCCTCACTCCCTCTTTCCCTTTCTTCATTTCTCCCTTCTCCCTCCCTCCCTTCATTTTTCTTTTCTTCTCACTTCCCTCCCTCCCTTCCTGCCCTCTCACTTCCCTTCCACCCTTCCTCCCTTCTTTCCTTCCTTAGCTATGGAGTGAAAATAAGAGTGGAGTAATTTTGGTATGAAAATACATACATGAATTTAGAGAGCATATATAATTATATTGTATATAGGTGAATTTGTATCATTATCTGAGAGTTTGATTAATACACAAATTAGTAACATAGCATAATATAAAATAATATAAAACTACTAGCTTTCTGTTTTCAATAAAACATATATGATCACACACTCTGAGGACTTTAAGGGAAACTTATCCTGCCTGTGCCTGTCTGCCTGTATTTCTGAATCCCTGAAGGTCTCCTCAGAGGCCTAGGGAGCGCACCCCCAAAAAACCTGCATTTTGAAGCTGCCCAGTAAGTACATTCTGGCTGTGGGGGTTGCCGTCCAATAAGTGAACTCTCTGGCCTGTGGAGGCTCCGCCCTGCTGTGCCTTTGTTCACTCTGAGGACTTCAAGGGAAACTTCTTCTGCCTGTGCCAGTCTGGCTGTGTTTCTGAATCCCTGAAGGTCTCCTCAGTGGCTAGGGAGCACACCCCCCAAAAAACTGTCAACTAGAGGCAGCAGAAGAGCATGGACACTTCACTTCGCTTCCTGGCCGCGCACACTTTCTAACCAATGAACCCTACCACAACATGCAGGAAAAAGACCACACTACAAGTGTAACAATAGGGAACCTCGCAGGCAAACACCATGCACAAAAAATAAAGACGAAAGCTCGGATGACCTAATAAATTCCAACCACCTTATTAACCTCTTGGATAAAGAACTTAAAATAGCAATATGGAAGATGTTTGTAGAACTCAAAGAAAGCATAGATCGATTTGAACAGAACACAAAGACAGATATCAGAAAACTCTAAACTGAAATAGCAGATCTGAAAAACACAGTAGCTCAACTGAAAACCTCAGTGGATGGCCTTGACAGCAGCTGAGGAGAGAATCGGAGTACTTGAAGATGTGATGCAGAAAAACTCAACACAACAGAAGAAATTGGAAAAGAACCTTAAGACAAACGAACAGGCAATGGAAAAAGTACTCAAGGCATGCAAACAAATGAAAATAGAAGTCTTTGATAAACTCAACAGAAACAACATAAGAATCATCGGAGTCCCAGAGACTCAGGTAGGAGATCTCCAGGAAGAATCAACTGTCAAAGACATCATCAAAGAGATATTCCCAGAGTTAAAGATTACATGCAATCAAATCCTGCATGCCCAAAGAGTACCAGCTAAAAGAGACCCAAAGGAAAACACCCCAAGACATATCCTTGTTACAATGACAAATCCCACAGATAGAGATAGAATACTGAAAGCAGCAAGATCAAAAAGGGAAATTACATTCAAAGGAGCATCCTTAAGACTTACTACAGACATGTCACAAGAAACTCTCAAGGCCAGAAGTGGTGAGATATTGTGACAAGACTGAATGAAATGAATGCCTCACCGAGAATACTGCACCCAGCCAGACACACGTTCAGGTTTGAAGGAAGAATACATAGCTTCATGGATAAACAACAGCTCAGAAACTTCACAGATGATAAACCAGCCTTAAAGGAAAAACTGACAGGTCTACTCTAAGACAAGAGAGACCAACAAACACAGCAAACTTATCTACAAAGATGACATTAAATCCTATGACAATCATCTCCCTCAATGTCAATGGACTAAATTCACCAATTAAAAGACACAGAGTGGCAAAATGGGTCAAAAAGATGAATACAGCCTTCTGCTGCCTACAAGAAACACACCTGAATAGCCAGAAAAAACATAGACTCAAAATCAAAGGCTGGAGGAAAATCATCCAAGCAAACAACACCCTTAAAAAAGCTGGGGTGGCCATATTAATATCTGATGACACCAACTTTATCCTCAGAAAAGTTGTAAGGGACAAAGATGGACACTATCTACTAATCAAAGGATATGGGCAACAGGAAGAAATCAGACTATTAAACATATATGCACCCAATGAGAGACCAGCAAATTATCTAATACTGAAAAATCTGAAAGAAGAAATCAATAATAACACAATAATTGTGGGAGACCTTAACACAGCCCTATCAACACTTGATAGGTCAACCAGACTGAAACCCAACAAAAACATACTAGCCCTGAAAAGAGTAATGGAAGAAGAGGACTAGTAGATCTATACAGGACACTCCTTCCCAAAAAACCTGGATACACATTCTTCTCCAATGTACATGGGTCATTCTCCAGGATAGACTACATGCTGATACATAAAACATACCTCCATAAAATCAAGAGGATAGAAATCTTGCAGGCTACCTTTGCTGACCACAAGGCTCTGAAATTAGATGTGAACTACAAACCCACAGAGAAGAAAAACTTTAACAATTGGAAATTAGACACCCTGCTACTGAACAACCAGTGGGTCCTAGATGAAAACAAAAAGAAAATCAAAACTTTCCTGGAAACAAATGATAATGAAGACACAAACTGCCAGAATCTATGGGACACAGCAAAAGCGGTCCTAAGAGGAAAATTTATAGCTCTACAAGCTCATATCAGGAAGGAAGAAGGGGCATACCTGAATAACTTAATGATGCAGCTCAAAAAATTAGAAAATGACCAACAAAAGGAGCCAAAAATACAGAGACAGAAAGAAATAACAAAGCTGAAAGCAGAACTCAATGCAGTGGAAAACCAAAAAACAATCTGAAAGACCAACCAAAGCAGAAGTTGGTTCTTTGAAAAAATAAAAAAGATTGATAGACCATTGGCAAAACTTAGAAAGAAAGAGAGAGAGAGAAATTTGATAACCCATTTTAGAAATGAAAAGGGCAGAGATCCACAGGGTAATCACAGATTACTTTGAGAAACTTTATGCTACTAAACATGAGAACCTAGAAGAAATGGAATAATTCTTGGACACTTATAACTTTCCACGTTTAAGTAAGGAGGATGTAGCATATCTAAACACCCCCATCAATACTGAGGAAATTGAAACTGTAATCAAACATCTGCCCCCCAAAAAAAGATTTCTGCCCAAAAAGATTTCCTAATGAATTTTTTCAAATCTTTCAACAGGAGCTACTACCCATCCTAGCCAGGCTCTTTCATGAAATTGAAAAAACAGGAACACTCCCAAACAGATTTTATGAAGCCAACAACACCTTGATACCAAAACCAGACAGAAATGCTGCCAAAAAAAAGAAAATTACAGACCAATATCCCTGATGAATGCTGATGCAAAGATTTTCAACAAAATCCTGGCAAATAGGATCCAATGCATCATCAAGAAGTTCATACACCACGACCAAGTAGGTTTCATCCCAGGAATGCAAGGATAGTTTAACATCGGTAAATCTATCAACATCATACACAATATCAACAACAATAAAAATAAAAATCATATGATCATATCAATAGATGCAGAGAAAGCATTTGATAAGGTCCAACACCCATTCTTGATCAAAACTTTCAGCAAGATGGAAATGGAAGGAACCTTTCTCAATCTAGTTGAAGTCATATACTATAAGCCAATGATAAATATTATCCTCAATGGAGAAAAACTAAAAGCCTTTTCTCTAAATTCTGGTACAAGACAAGGTTGTCCGCTCTCACCACTCCTCTTCAACATAGTACTGGAAGTTCTTGCTATAGCAATCAGGCAAGAAAAAGATATCAAGGGAATCCAGATAGGAAAGGAAGAAGTCAAGCTCTCATTGTTTGCAGACTACATGATGCTCTACTTAGAAAATCCCAAGGACTCTACCAAAAAGCTTCTAGAAACAATAGACTCATATAGCAAGGTGGCAGGCTACAAAATTAACACACAGAAATCAATGGCCTTTTTATACACGAATAATGATAAGGAAGAGAAGAAAGTCAAGAAGGCAATCCCATTCACAATAGTGCCAAGCAAACTCAAATATCTTGGAGTCAACTTGACCAAAGACTTGAAGGACCTATACAAAGAAAACTATAAAGCCCTTCTCCAAGAAATGAGAGGATACACGGAATTGGAAACACATACCCTGCTCATGGATTGGCAGGATTAACATTATTAAAATGACAATACTCCCCAAAGCATTGTACAGATTTAATGCGATCCCCTTAAAAATACCCATGACATTCTTCAAAGAAGTGGATCAAACACTTATGAAGTTCATCTGGAACAATAAACACCCTCGAATAGCTAAAGCACTCCCAGGGAAAAGGAAAATGGGAGGCATTACTTTCCCCAACTTTAAACTGTACTACAGAGCAATAGTTTTCAAAACAGCATGGTATTGGAATAAAGACAGACCCTCAGATCAGTGGAATAGGCTTGAGTTCTCAGACCTTGTCCTCCAGACATACAATTACTTAATTTTTGACAAAGGAGCAAGAAATCCTAAATGGAGCAAAGAAAGCCTCTTCAACAAGTGGTGCTGGCAGAACTGGTTAGCCACTTGCAAAAAAGCAAACATAGACCCCCAGTTAACATCAAGTACAAAGGTAAAATCCAAATGGATTAAAGACCTTGATATAAGACCTGATACCATAAACTATATAGAACACCAGGTCGGTAAAACACTCCACGACATTGAGACTAAAGGCTTCTTCAAGGAGGAAACTGCACTTTCCAAACAAGTGAAAGCAGAGATAAACAGATGGGAATACATTAAACTGAGAAGCTTCTGCACCTCAAAAGAAATAGTGCCCAGGATACAAGAGTCACCCACCTAGTGGGAGAAACTATTCACCCAACACCCATCAGATAAGGGGCTAATATCCAAAATATACAGGGCACTGACAGAACTTTACAAGAAAAAAAATATCTATTCCCATCAAAAAATGGGGAGAAAAAATGAACAGACACTTTGATCAAAAATAAAGACAAATGGCCAAGAGGCACATGAAAAAATGCTCATCTTCAGTCATCATCAGGGAGATGCAAATCAAAACAACGAGATACCACCTCACACCACAGAGATTGGTGCACATTACAAAGAATAAGAACAACCACTGCTGGTGGGGATGTGGAGAGAAAGGAACTCTTATCCACTGCTGGTGGGAATGCCGTCTAGTCCAACCTCTATGCAAAGCGATATGGAGATTCCTCCAAAATCTGAAAATTGAGCTCCCATTCAACTCAGCTATTCCACTCCTAGGGATATACCATAAGAACACAAGAATACAATACAAAAACCCCTTCCTCATGCCTATATTTATTGCAATACTATTCACAATAGCCAGGCTCTGGAAACAACCAAGATGCCCTTCAACAGATGAATGGCTAAAGAAACTGTGGTACATATACACAATGGAATTTTATGCAGCCATCAGGAGAGATGAAGTCATGAAATTTTCCTATACATGGATGTACATGGAATCTATCATGCTGAGCAAAATAAGTCAGAGGGAGAGAGGGAGAGAGATGCAGAATAGTCTCACTCATCTATGGGTTTTAAGAAAAATAAAAGTCATTTTTGCAACAATCCTCAGAGACAATGAGAGGAGGGCTGGGACTTCTAGCTCACTTCATGAAGCTCACCACAAAGAGTGGTGAGTGCAGTTATAGAAATAACTACACAGAGAACTAACATAATCATGTGAATGAATGAAGGAACTGGAAAGCCTGTCTGGATCACAGGTAGGGGTGGGGTGGGATAGAGGGAGATTTGGGACATTTGTGGTGGGAATGTTGCACTGGTGAAGGGGGTGTTCTTTACATGACTGAAACCTAATCACAATCATATATGTAATCAAGATGTTTAAATAAAGAAAAAAAGAAAAAATATATGATCACATACAAATCATACATTGTAAGCATGTTAATTACATATACTATATATATATATTATTATTATTTATATATCATGCATAAGATAGCCATAAGCCAGGTAACATTTTTCTAATAGAGTTCATAGCATAATATACCGTTATATTTATTATCAGATAGTCATATACTGGATACATTTTTTTTTATTTTGGAGGATGGTATTTACACCTGATTGTGCCTGGCTCTTCTTCTGGCTTTGTGCTCAGTGTTCATTCCTGGTAGCGTTTGGGGGACCACATGATGTGCTTTATACAGGGTAAGCATCTTCCCTGCTTTTAATATGTCTTTGGCCTGATGTTACTAATAGAGTAAACAACAAAATATACCTTTATAGTCATTATATTTATATATATTTAATTATAATTACATAAGTTCAAAATATGACAACATAGAAATAAATTGCAATCCAATATTCTGTGTGTCTGCATATGTAAGTTCTTAGATATAATATTGGTAGTGCTTTCATAGCAGTAAAGACAACAAATGGATTGCTGGTGCTGAAATTAATGGATTAATTGTGCTGAAATAGAAACTCTACAGAGAAGCTAAAGATATAGAGTTTATCTATAATTTATGTCTGTATATTTGATCCTACAGAAGATCACATTGCCTATACCAGCTCATAGTTCAACATAACAGCCAACCTCAGAATGCATTTAATCGAACATTTTTATTAGGAACAAATATAAGTGCCTGTACCTTAAGAGGAGAAATTCAATGTATTTTTGGTCTGAAATGTATTATAATCTGTTTGAATTTTGATGTGTTGTGAAAAAATGCTAGAAAAATGAAAAGGCAGAATTTACCAGCCTCAAATTCTCAACTTTGAACTCACTTTAGGGTTATCCAAAGATTAGTGGTAATGTCTAAATCTTAAGAAAAAACTCTCTGCTTCTTCATATCCTGATGGACCATAAATATACTTCGTATATATGTGTGAAAAATTATACTTTGAATTTTAGCATAAGTCTTTAATATTGATAATTAGCAATAGAATAAATTTATTCCAAAAGAATTTTAAGAATATTTCAATGGCTTATATTATATTTTATATGTGGCCATTACCAGATCAAACTCAGCTCCATATTCCTGAGCCTCACAGGATGTGATCCCTTTTCACAGAACCAGGAACCATCCCTGAGAAAAGCCTGCGAACTACCCACTTTATCATACATGTTTTTGCAACTTAATTATTATAATAATGTTACAGTTAATTTACATATTATTCACAAATAAGAACCACTAATTAAACCAGATGAATAACAAAACAATATTAAAAGAGACATATTAAATATAATTTAAAGTCATTTTTAAAAAATCTTGCATCTAACTATCCATCAAACATAATTAACAAAAATGATAATTTATCTAACAATGATTAGTAAAAAGTTCCTAATACCTAATGTGCCAAAAATCTGTATTCAGAGAACAAATGTAGCATATATATTATGAAAAATATAGCTTAAGATGTTATAAAAGAAATTAGATATAACTATAGTAAATATTACAGTTAATGTGGAGATCAATAATATTTCATTTTAAAATGTATTCACCAGAAAACAAGAATTTAGCAAATAGTTGTTTAAAAATAAAACAAGTCTAACTCTTTAAAAAGAATTGTCACTTGTTTCCAAAGATAAAAATAAAAATAATTAATATATTTTAAGGAAATTAAGAAATATATTTGGATGGTTGAATAATTTCAATAGTAAATACATGGAGGAAACATTGAATATTTTGAAGCTTATTGAGGCACCGAGGAAGTTGGAAATAAGATTATATTACACATTGAGTTTTTTACTTTTTAATAATTTTATTGTGACCAACGTGAATTGCAAGTCTTTCACAGAATTATTTAAAGTACATAGTGACATTGAATCAGAGGTATTCCACCACTAGTGTTGTCCTCCCTTCAATCCAGATCCCAGCATTCCCCTCCTTTGTCCCATGGACTGCTAATATAGCTGGTCCCCTCTGTGTATTGCTTGTTGAAGATTGGGTATTGATTCTGTCGTCATTGACTTTGGGTTTGGAGTTTAAATTTCATCATATTTTATTTCTACTCAATATTCATATGATTGATTCTGGTACCATCCATTTCCCCCCCTCAATTTATGAGGTAGAACATAATGATTCAATTCATGTGGTTCTGTTTGGAAAAAAAAAAGAAAAGAAAAAAGAATCAAAAATCAAAAACCAAAAATCAAAAACCAAAAACCAAAAATCAAAAACAAAACAAACAAAAAACCAGGAAGAATCTGTGTTATAAATATCAATTTAAAAAGAAGAGAGGGGAAAAAAAAAAAGAAGACAATCATAACAAAAAAAGTGAAAAAGAACAATAAACAAACAAACAAAAAAAAACCCGACAACAACCAAATAGACACAACAAAAAAAGAAACACAAATCAAACAAAAGGCCAAAACCAGCAACTACAAAAAGCACCACAACAAAAATACAACCAAACAATAACCACAAGTTCGAAAGAAAAAAAGAAAAAAATGGAAGGAGGGCTGGTGTGGCAAGGTTTTTTCTGTTTTTGTTTTTTATTTTGCATAGGCTTAGTAAATAAATTGGAGAAATCAGAAATGGAAGTTCCTTGGCCTAAAAGATACAGGGTCTCCACCCTTGAAGCATACTGTCATGGGAATAACTACAGGATCCATACACGCTCCTATTCACACCCAAGGAATTTTTATGGTGCCAGAAAACTTTCCACTCAGTTATGGTTGATACTTTCAACTCTAACTAGAGAACCTGATATTTGCACAAGTAGTAGTTTCATCACTGTTTGTGTAATAAGTCTTCTGTAATTGGTGGTCTTGGATTTTGTACAGATCCTAGGATGAGCCTAGGATAGAGTCCTTCATTATGTTTCCAGAAGATCTGCTCTGTCGCAGTTGTCAAAGTCAGACCTCTGGAATTAGAAATCTTGGTTATTGTACAAATCATAGTCTGAAGCCTAGGCTAGGGTCTTTTTTTTTGTTTGTTTGTTTTTGGGCCACACCCAGCGGTGCTTAAGGCTGACTCCTGGCTGTCTGCTCAGAAATTGCTCCTGGCAGGCACGGGGGACCATATGGGATACCGGAATTCGAACTAACCACCTTTGGTCCTGGATCGGCTGCTTGCAAGGCAAACACCACTGTGCTATCTCTCTGGGCCCAGGCTAGGGTCTTTTTTATTGGTCCCAGGATAAATTCTGCCCAGTCATGGTTGTCAAGATCAGTATTTTATAGTTAGTGATCTTGGTTTTTTTTTGCACAGATCAAAGGATGATGTGTCTTCTGATTTCATCTTACCATTAGGTGATTAGATAGGACAACAATCAAGTTGTTTCCTCATTGTCAGGATGTTATATCAAAACTGTCATAAGTTGGTACTATAGCAGTATAAGGAATTTCCCAGGGGGAGTTTTGTTCCTGGTACTGTTGCAGGGAACTGTGTTCATTCTATGTCTGGTCTCAATGGCTCACGATTGGACAGTCACTGTTTGATCACATGGAGTCTAAGTTGGGTCCACATGGCACATGTTCAGCTTGAAAGGTGCCCCTGTATTATAAAATGTATGAGTTTCTATCCCTAGTAGATAAGAGCTTGTTTCTATACATATGATTTCCCCCCCCCTTTTTTTAGTATGCCTTTGCAAAAAGGAATGGTGCCATTTTATATTGCATGTGCATGGACTTGTCTTCACAAAGTATACACTGGCTATTAAGAATAGGAAAAGATGCTAGTCAGGGATATTAAATACTATCACATACATATAGAATGACTATGGACAACTGAAGAATTTTAATGTAGAACTCATGCATAAACTTGTGATGTAAGTTTGGGATAGCTGTACCAAGAATTTAAAAAGAATTACCTTAAAAAGTTTTATGTGTATTCAAATGATATTTCTTTTTTTTAATTTTTTTTAAATTTATTTAAACACCTTAATACATACATGATTGTGTTTGGGTTTCAGTCATGTAAAGAACACCACCCATCACCAGTGCAACATTCCCATCACCAATGTCCCAAGTCTCCCTTCGCCCCACCCGACCCCCGCCTGTACTCTAGACAGGCTCTCCATTTTCCTCATACATTCTCATTATTAGGACAGTTCAAAATGTAGTTATTTCCCTAACTAAACTCATCACTCTTTGTGGTGAGCTTCCTGAGGTGAGCTGGAACTTCCAGCTCTTTTCTCTTTTGTGTCTGAAAATTATTATTACAAGGGTGTCTTTCATTTTTCTTAAAACCCATAGATGAGTGAGACTATTCTGCGTTTTTCTCTCTCTCTCTGACTTATTTCACTCAGCATAATAGATTCCATGTACATCCATGTATAGGAAAATTTCATGACTTCATCTCTCCTGACAGCTGCATAATATTCCATTGTGTATATGTACCACAGTTTCTTTAGCCATTCGTCTGTTGAAGGGCATCTTGGTTGTTTCCAGAGTCTTGCTATGGTAAATTGTGCTGCAATGAATATAGGTGTAAGGAAGGGGTTTTTGTATTGTATTTTGGTGTTCCTAGGGTATATTCCTAGGAGTGGTATAGCTGGATCGTAGGGGAGCTCGATTTCCAGTTTTTGGAGGAATCTCCATATCGCTTTCCATAAAGGTTGGACTAGACGGCATTCCAACCAGCAGTGGATAAGAGTTCCTTTCTCTCCACATCCCCGCCAACACTGTTTATTCTCATTCTTTGTGATGTGTGCCATTCTCTGGGGTGTGAGGTGGTATCTCATCGTTGTTTTGATTTGCATCTCCCTGATGATTAGTGATGTGGAACATTTTTTCATGTGTCTTTTGGCCATGTGTATTTCTTCTTGGTCAAAGTGTCTGTTCATTTCTTCTCCCCATTTTTTGATGGGGTTAGATGTTTTTTTCTTGTAAAGTTCTGTCAGTGCCTTGTATATTTTAGAGATTAGCCCCTTATCTGATGGGTATTGGGTGAATAGTTTCTCCCACTCACTGGATAGCTCTTGTATCATGGGCACTATTTCCTTTGAGGTGCAGAAGCTTCTCAGCTTAATATATTCCCATCTGTTAATCTCTGCTTTCACTTGCTTGGAGAGTGCAGTTTCCTCCTTGAAGATGCCTGTAATGTCCTGGAGTGTTTTGCCTATGTCTTGTTCTATATATCTTATGGTTTTGGGGCTGATATCGAGGTCTTTAATCCATTTGGATTTTACCTTCGTACATGATGTTAGCTGGGGGTCTAAGTTCAATTATTTGCAATTGGCTATCCAATTGTGCCAACACCACTTGTTGAAGAGGCTTTCCCTGCTCCATTTAGGATTTCCTGCTCCTTTATCAAAAATTAGGTGGTTGTATGTCTGGGGAACATTTTCTGAGTATTCAAGCCTATTCCACTGATCTGAGGACCTATCCTCATTCCAATACCATGCTGTTTTGATAACTGTTGCTTTGTAGTACAGTTTAAAGTTGGGGAAAGTAATTCCTCCCATATTCTTTTTCCCAATGATTGCTTTAGCTATTCGAGGGTGTTTATTGTTCCAAATGAATTTCAAAAGTGTCTGATCCACTTCTTTGAAGAATGTCATGGGTGTTTTTAGAGGGATGGCATTAAATCTGTATAATGCCTTGGGGAGTATTGCCATTTTGATGATGTTAATCCTGCCAATCCATGAGCAGGGTATGCGTTTCCATTTCCGTGTGTCCTCTCTTATTCCTTGGAGCAGAGTTTTATAGTTTTCTTTGTATAGGTCCTTCACATATTTAGTCAAGTTGATTCCAAGATATTTGACTTTGTGTGGCACTATTGTGAATGGGGTTGTTTTCTTAATGTCCATTTCATCCTTATTACTATTGGTGTATAGAAAGGCCATTGATTTTTGTGTGTTAATTTTGTAGCCTGCCACCTTGCTATATGAGTCTATTGTTTCTAGAAGCTTTTTGATAGAGTCTTTAGGGTTTTCTAAGTAGAGTATCATGTCATCTGCAAACAGTGAGAGTTTGACTTCTTCCTTTCCTATCTGGATTCCCTTGATATCCTTTTCTTGCCTAATCGCTATAGCAAGTACTTCCAGTGCTATGTTGAATAGGAGTGGTGAGAGAGGACAGCCTTGTCTTGTGCCAGAATTTAGAGGGAAGGCTTTCAGTTTTTCTCCATTGAGGATAATATTTGCCACTGGCTTGTGGTAGATGGCCTTCACTATATTAAGAAAGGTTCCCTCCATTACCATCTTGCTAAGAGTTTTGATCAAGAATGGGTGTTGGACCTTATCAAATGCTTTCTCTGCATCTATTGATATGATCATGTGGTTTTTATTTTTCTTGTTATTGATGTTGTGTATTATGTTGATAGATTTACGGATGTTAAACCAGCCTTGCATTCCTGGGATGAAACCTACTTGATCGTAATGGATGATCTTTTTAACGAGGCATTGAATCCTATTTGCCAGGATTTTGTTGAGGATCTTTGCATCTGCATTCATCAGTGATATTGGTCTGTAATTTTCTTTTTTGGTAGCGTCTCTGTCTGGTTTAGGTATCAAGGTGATGTTGGCTTCTTAAAAGCTATTTGGAAGTGTTTCTGTTTGTTCAATTTCATGAAAGAGTCTTGCAAAGATTGGCAGTAGTTCCTCTTGGAAAGTTTGATAGAATTCATTAGTGAATCCATCTGGACCTGGGCTTTTGTTTTTCGGCAGACATTTGATTACTGTTTTAATTTCATCAATGGTGATGGGGGTGTTTAGATATGCTACATCCTCTTCCTTCAACCGTGGAAGATTATAAGAGTCCAAGAATTTATCCATTTCTTCCAGGTTCTCATTTTTAGTGGCATAGAGTTTTTCAAAATAGTTTCTGATTACCCTTTGAATCTCTGTCATATCAGTAGTGATCTCTCCTTTTTCATTCCTGATACGAGTTATCAAGTTTCTCTCTCTCTCTTTCTTTGTTAGGTTTGCCAGTGGTCTATCAATCTTGTTTATTTTTTCAAAGAACCAACTTCTGCTTTCGTTGATCTTTCAGATTGTTTTTTGAGTTTCCACTTCGTTGATTTCTGCTCTCAGCTTTGTTATTTCCTTCTGTCTTCCTATTCTTGGGTCCTTTTGTTGAGCATTTTCTAGTTCTATTAGCTGTGTCATTAAGCTACTCAGGTAAGCTCCTTCTTCCTTCCTGATGTGTGCTTGCAAAGCTATAAATTTTCCTCTCAGTACTGCTTTTGCTGTGTCCCATAAGTTCTGATAGTTTGTGTCTTTATTGTCATTTGTTTCCAGGAACCTTTTTATTTCCTCCTTGATTTCATCTCGGACCCACTGGTTATTGAGCATGAGGCTGTTTAACTTCCAGGTGTTAAAGTGTTTCTTCTGAGTCCCTTTGGAGTTCACAAATAATTTCAGAGCCTTGTGGTCAGCGAAGGTAGTCTGCAAAATTTCTATCCTCTTGATCTTATGGAGGTATGTTTTATGTGCCAGCATGTAGTCTATCCTGGAGAATGTCCCATGTACATTGGAGAAGAATGTGTATCCAGGTTTCTGGGGATGGAGTGTCCTATATATATCCACTAGGCCTCTTTCTTCCATTTCTCTCCTCAGGTCTAGTATATTCTTGTTGGGTTTCAGTCTGGTTGATCTATCCAGTGTTGACAAAGCCATGTTAAGGTCCCCCACAATTATTGTGTTGTTGTTGATATTATTTTTCAGATTTGTCAACAGTTGTATTAAATATTTTGCTGGCCCCTCATTCGGTGCATATATGTTTAGGAGAGTGAATTCTTCCTGCTCTACGTACCCCTTGATTAATATATAATGTCCATCTTTGTCCTTTACAACCTTCCTGAGTATAAAGTTTGCATTATCTGATATTAGTATGGCCACTCCAGCTTTTTTATGGGTGTTGTTTGCTTGGATAATTTTTCTCCAGCCTTTTATTTTGAGTCTATGTTTGTTCTGACTATTCAGGTGCGTTTCTTGTAGGCAGCAGAAGGTTGGATTGAGTTTTTTGATCCATTTAGCCACTCTGTGTCTCTTAACTGGTGCATTTAGTCCATTGACGTTGAGAGAAAGAATTGTCCTGGGATTTAACGCCATCTTTATTTCAAAATTTGGTGTGTCTTTTGGGAAGTCTTGTCTTAGATTAGGTCTTTCAGTTTTTCTCTTAAGACTGGTTTTGTGTCTGTGAAGTTTCTGAGCTGTTTTTTGTCTGTGAAGCCATGTATTCTTCCGTCAAACCAGAAAGTGAGTTTTGCTGGGTATAGTATTCTGGGTGAAGCATTCATTTCATTCAGTCTTGTCACAATATCCTACCACTGCTTTCTGGCATTGAGTGTTTCTGGTGACAGGTCTGCTGTAAATCTCAGGGAAGCTTGCTTGAACGTGATTTCCCCTTTTGATCTTGCTGTTTTCAGAATTCTGTCTCTATCTGTGGGATTTGTCATTGTGACTAGGATGTGTCTTGGGGTGGTTTTTCTGGGGTCTCTTTTGGTTGGTACTCTTCGGCATGCAGGATTTGATCACATATATTCTTTAGCTCTGGAAGTTTCTCTTTAATGATGTTCTTGACTGTTGATTCTTCCTGGAAATTTTCTTCCTGGGTCTCTGGGACTCCAATGATTCTTAAGTTGTTTCTGTTGATCTTATCATAGACTTCTATTTTCATCTGTTCCCATTCTTTGACTAATTTTTCCATTGTCTGCTCATTTGCTTTAAGTTTTTTGTCCAATCTCTCCTGCTGTATGGAATTGTTATGTATCTCATCTTCCACAGCACCAAGTCTATTCTCAGCTTCTGATACCCTGTCCCAGAGCTTATCCATTTTGTCATTCACTTTGTTTACTGACTTTTTCAGTCCTGTTAGTTGACATGTTATTTCAGTTTGGAGTTTTGTGATTTCTGTCTTCATATTTCTTGGTTCTTATTAGTGTTCTGTTCAACTCGATCCATGGTTTCTTGGAGTCCATTGAGCATCTTCCATATTGCTAGTCTAAAGTCCTTATCTGAGAGGTTGATTAGTTGGTTGGTCATTATCTGGTCCTCAGAATTGTCATCTTCATTCTCTATGTCTGATGCTGGCCTGCGTTGTTTCCCCATTGTCACACTTGTATTGTGGGTTTTTCTACGTGTTGTGTTGGTATTCATTGTCTATATGATGCAGGCAGCACACTCCTCTGGCTCCTCTCTTTCTGGATGGGCTGACTTGCCTCTAAGGGAGGGGAGTCCTCCGTAGATGAAGCCTTACACTGGGTCAAATCTTAGGCCCGAGCATGCAACAGAGAAGACAGTCCGGAGAGAAATGTTTGCTTCTGTGATATAGCGCCGTTCTTAGTGTGATTTTTCCTTCTTGTTGCAATGGAGTTCTTTCCTTAGAAAGAGTGCACGGCCGCGTAGCGAAGTGGAGCGGCCATGCTCCGCTGGAGCCTCTTTTTGCCCCACTTGCAAGAGTTTCACGCAAGTGGACAGTAGACAGACATAGACAGGTCACACTCACAGTTTTTCACAGTTGGGCCCCACTGGGCCAATGTACTTTCGCGGATTTTCCCCGCCTGATGTCACACACAGGGAGCCGGCTTTTGCAAAGCTTAGCCGGTTTTCATGCTCTGTAGTCCCTCCCTGAAAATGGCGTCTGGGCGAGCGAGGTTTCTGGAGCCTCTTTTTGCCCCACTCGCAAGAGTTTCACGCAAGAGGACAGTAGACAGACATAGACAGGTCACACTCACAGTTTTTCTTTTTTTTTTTTTTTTTTTTTTTTTTTTTTTTTTTAAATTTTTTTTTTATTTAAACACCTTGATTACATACATGATTGTGTTTGGGTTTCAGTCATAAAAGGAACACCACCCATCACCAGTGCAACATTCCCATCACCCAAGTCCCAAATCACCCTCCTCCCCACCCAACCCCCGCCTGTACCCTAAACAGGCTCTACATTTCCCTCATACATTCTCAATATTAGGACAGTTCAAAATGTAGTTATTTCTCTAACTAAACTCATCACTCTTTGTGGTGAGCTTCCTGAGGTGAGCTGGAACTTCCAGCTCTTTTCTCTTTTGTGTCTGAAAATTATTATTACAAGGGTGTCTTTCATTTTTCTTAAAACCCATAGATGAGTGAGACCATTCTGCGTTTTTCTCTCTCTCTCTGACTTATTTCACTCAGCATAATAGATTCCATGTACATCCATGTATAGGAAAATTTCATGACTTCATCTCTCCTGACAGCTGCATAATATTCCATTGTGTATATGTACCACAGTTTCTTTAGCCATTCATCTGTTGAAGGGCATCTTGGTTGTTTCCAGAGTCTTGCTATGGTAAATAGAGCTGCAATGAATATAGGTGTAAGGAAGGGGTTTTTGTATTGTATTTTTGTGTTCCTAGGGTATATTCCTAGGAGTGGTATAGCTGGATCGTATGGGAGCTCGATTTCCAGTTTTTGGAGGAATCTCCATATCGCTTTCCATAAAGGTTGAACTAGACAGCATTCCCACCAGCAGTGGATAAGAGTTCCTTTCTCTCCACATCCCCGCCAACACTGTTTATTCTCATTCTTTGTGATGTGTGCCATTCTCTGGGGTGTGAGGTGGTATCTCATCGTTGTTTTGATTTGCATCTCCCTGATGATTAGTGATGTGGAACATTTTTTCATGTGTCTTTTGGCCATGCGTATTTCTTCTTTGTCAAAGTGTCTGTTCATTTCTTCTCCCCATTTTTTGATGGGGTTAGATGTTTTTTTCTTGTAAAGTTCTGTCAGTGCCTTGTATATTTTGGAGATTAGCCCCTTATCTGATGGGTATTGGGTGAATAGTTTCTCCCACTCAGTGGGTGGCTCTTGTATCCTGGGCACTATTTCCTTTGAGGTGCAGAAGCTTCTCAGCTTAATATATTCCCATCTGTTAATCTCTGCTTTCACTTGCTTGGAGAGTGCAGTTTCCTCCTTGAAGATGCCTGTAATGTCCTGTAGTGTTTTGCCTATGTGCTGTTCTATATATCTTATGGTTTTGGGGCTGATATCGAGGTCTTTAATCCATTTGGATTTTACCTTTGTACATGATGTTAGCTGGGGGTCTAAGTTTAATTTTTTGCAAGTGGCTATCCAATTGTGCCAACACCACTTGTTGAAGAGGCTTTCCCTGCTCCATTTAGGATTTCCTGCTCCTTTATCAAAAATTAGATGGTTGTATCTCTGGGGAACATTTTCTGAGTATTCAAGCCTATTCCACTGATCTGAGGACCTATCCTTATTCCAATACCATGCTGTTTTGATAACTGTTGCTTTGTAGTACAGTTTAAAGTTGGGAAAAGTAATTCCTCCCATATTCTTTTTCCCAATGATTGCTTTAGCTATTCGAGGGTGTTTATTGTTCCAAATGAATTTCAAAAGTGTCTGATCCACTTCTTTGAAGAATGTCATGGGTATCTTTAGAGGGATGGCATTAAATCTGTATAATGCCTTGGGGAGTATTGCCATTTTGATGATGTTAATCCTGCCAATCCATGAGCAGGGTATGTGTTTCCATTTCCGTGTGTCCTCTCTTATTTCTTGGAGCAGAGTTTTATAGTTTTCTTTGTATAGGTCCTTCACATATTTAGTCAAGTTGATTCCAAGATATTTGAGTTTGTGTGGTACTATTGTGAATGGGGTTGTTTTCTTAATGTCCATTTCTTCTTTATTACTGTTGGTGTATAGAAAGGCCATTGATTTTTGTGTGTTAATTTTGTAGCCTGCCACCTTGCTATATGAGTCTATTGTTTCTAGAAGCTTTTTGATAGAGTCTTTAGGGTTTTCTAAGTAGAGTATCATGTCATCTGCAAACAGTGAGAGCTTGACTTCTTCCTTTCCTATCTGGATTCCCTTGATATCCTTTTCTTGCCTAATCGCTATAGCAAGTACTTCCAGTGCTATGTTGAATAGGAGTGGTGAGAGAGGACAGCCTTGTCTTGTGCCAGAATTTAGAGGGAAGGCTTTCAGTTTTTCTCCATTGAGGATAATATTTGCCACTGGCTTGTGGTAGATGGCCTTCACTATATTGAGAAAGGTTCCCTCCATTCCCATCTTGCTGAGAGTTTTGATCAAGAATGGGTGTTGGACCTTATCAAATGCTTTCTCTGCATCTATTGATATGATCATGTGGTTTTTATTTTTCTTGTTATTGATGTTGTGTATTATGTTGATAGATTTACGGATGTTAAACCAGCCTTGCATTCCTGGGATGAAACCTACTTGATCGTAGTGGATGATCTTCTTAATGAGGCATTGAATCCTATTTGCCAGGATTTTGTTGAGGATCTTTGCATCTGCATTCATCAGTGATATTGGTCTGTAATTTTCTTTTTTGGTAGCGTCTCTGTCTGGTTTAGGTATCAAGGTGATGTTGGCTTCATAAAAGCTATTTGGAAGTGTTTCTGTTTGTTCAATTTCATGAAAGAGTCTTGCCAAGATTGGCAGTAGTTCCTCTTGGAAAGTTTGATAGAATTCATTAGTGAATCCATCTGGACCTGGGCTTTTGTTTTTCGGCAGACATTTGATTACTGTTTTAATTTCATCAATGGTGATGGGGGTGTTTAGATATGCTACATCCTCTTCCTTCAACCGTGGAAGATTATAAGAGTCCAAGAATTTATCCATTTCTTCCAGGTTCTCATTTTTAGTGGCGTAGAGTTTTTCAAAGTAGTTTCTGATTACCCTTTGAATCTCTGTCATATCAGTAGTGATCTCTCCTTTTTCATTCCTGATACGAGTTATCAAGTTTCTCTCTCTCTCTTTCTTTGTTAGGTTTGCCAGTGGTCTATCAATCTTGTTTATTTTTTCAAAGAACCAACTTCTGCTTTCGTTGATCTTTCGGATTGTTTTTTGAGTTTCCACTTCGTTGATTTCTGCTCTCAGCTTTGTTATTTCCTTCTGTCTTCCTGTTCTTGGGTCCTTTTGTTGAGCATTTTCTAGTTCTATTAGCTGTGTCATTAAGCTACTCAGGTAAGCTCCTTCTTCCTTCCTGATGTGTGCTTGCAAAGCTATAAATTTTCCTCTCAGTACTGCTTTTGCTGTGTCCCATAAGTTCTGAGAGTTTGTGTCTTTATTGTCATTTGTTTCCAGGAACCTTTTTATTTCCTCCTTGATTTCATCTCGGACCCACTGGTTATTGAGCATGAGGCTGTTTAACTTCCAGGTGTTAAAGTGTTTCTTCTGAGTCCCTTTGGAGTTCACAAATAATTTCAGAGCCTTGTGGTCAGCGAAGGTAGTCTGCAAAATTTCTATCCTCTTGATCTTATGGAGGTATGTTTTATGTGCCAGCATGTAGTCTATCCTGGAGAATGTCCCATGTACATTGGAGAAGAATGTGTATCCAGGTTTCTGGGGATGGAGTGTCCTATATATATCCACTAGGCCTCTTTCTTCCATTTCTCTCCTCAGGTCTAGTATATTCTTGTTGGGTTTCAGTCTGGTTGACCTGTCCAGTGTTGACAAAGCCGTGTTTAGGTCCCCCACAATTATTGTGTTGTTGTTGATATTATTTTTCAGATTTGTCAGCAGTTGTATTAAATATTTTGCTGGCCCCTCATTCGGTGCATATATGTTTAGGAGAGTGAATTCTTCCTGCTCTACGTACCCCTTGATTAATATAAAATGTCCATCTTTGTCCCTTACAACCTTCCTGAGTATAAAGTTTGCATTATCTGATATTAGTATGGCCACTCCAGCTTTTTTATGGGTGTTGTTTGCTTGGATAACTTTTCTCCAGCCTTTTATTTTGAGTCTATGTTTGTTCTGACTATTCAGGTGCGTTTCTTGTAGGCAGCAGAAGGTTGGATTGAGTTTTTTGATCCATTTAGCCACTCTGTGTCTCTTAACTGGTGCATTTAGTCCATTGACGTTGAGAGAAAGAATTGTCCTGGGATTTAACGCCATCTTTATTTCAAAATTTGGTGTGTCTTTTGGGTAGTCTTGTCTTAGATTAGGTCTTTCAGTTTTTCTCTTAAGACTGGTTTTGTGTCTGTGAAGTTTCTGAGCTGTTTTTTGTCTGTGAAACCATGTATTCTTCCATCAAACCGGAAAGTGAGTTTTGCTGGGTATAGTATTCTGGGTGAAGCATTCATTTCATTCAGTCTTGTCACAATATCCCACCACTGCTTTCTGGCATTGAGCGTTTCTGGTGACAGGTCTGCTGTAAATCTCAGGGAAGCTTGCTTGAACATGATTTCCCCTTTTGATCTTGCTGTTTTCAGAATTCTGTCTCTATCTGTGGGATTTGTCATTGTGACTAGGATGTGTCTTGGGGTGGTTTTTCTGGGGTCTCTTTTGGTTGGTACTCTTCGGGCATGCAGGATTTGATCACACATATTCTTTAGCTCTGGAAGTTTCTCTTTAATGATATTCTTGACCATTGATTCTTCCTGGAAATTTTCTTCCTGGGTCTCTGGGACTCCAATGATTCTTAAGTTGTTTCTGTTGATCTTATCATAGACTTCTATTTTCGTCTGTTCCCATTCTTTGACTAATTTTTCCATTGTCTGCTCATTTGCTTTAAGTTTTTTTTCCAATCTCTCCTGCTGTATGGAATTGTTATGTATCTCATCTTCCACAGCACCAAGTCTATTCTCAGCTTCTGATACCCTGTCCCAGAGCTTATCCATTTTGTCATTCACTTCGTTTACTGAGTTTTTCAGGCCTGTTAGTTGACATGTTATTTCAGTTTGGAGTTTTGTCATTTCTGCCTTCATATTTTCTTGGTTCTTATTAGTGTTCTGTTCAACTCGATCCATGGTTTCTTGGAGTCTGTTGAGCACCTTCCATATTGCTAGTCTAAAGTCCTTATCTGAGAGGTTGATTAGTTGTTCAGTCATTATCTGGTCCTCAGAATTGTCATCTTCATTCTCTATGTCTGATGCTGGCCTGCGCTGTTTCCCCATTGTCACATTTGTATTGTGGGTTTTTCTACGTGTTGTAGTGGTATTCATTGTCTATATGATGTAGGCAGCACACTCCTCTGGCTCCTCCCTTTCTGGATGGGCTGACTTGCCTCTAAGGGAGGGGAGTCCTCCGTGGATGAAGCCTCACACTGGGTCAAATCTTAGGCCCGAGCATGTAACAGAGAAGACAGTCCAGAGAGAAATGTTTGCTTCTGTGATATAGCGCCGTTCTTAGTGTGATTTTTCCTTCTTGTTGCAATGGAGTTCTTTCCTTAGAAAGAGTGCACGGCCGCGTAGCGAAGCGGAGCGGCCGTGCTCCTCTGAGCCTCTTTTTGCCCCACTCGCAAGAGTTTCACGCAAGAGGACAGTAGACAGACATAGACAGGTCACACTCACAGTCTTTCACAGCTGAGCCCCACTGGGCCGGTGTACTTTCGCGGATTTTCCCCGCCTGGTGTCACACACAGGGAGCCAGCTTTTGCAAAGGATAGCCGGCTTTTATGCTCTGAAGTCCCTCCCTGAAAATGGAGTCTGGGCGAGCGAGGTTTCTGGAGGCTCTTTTTGCCCCACTCGCAAGAGTTTCACGCAAGAGGACAGTAGACAGACATAGACAGGTCACACTCACAGTCTTTCACAGCTGAGCCCCACTGGGCCGGTGTACTTTCGCGGATTTTCCCCGCCTGGTGTCACACACAGGGAGCCAGCTTTTGCAAAGGATAGCCGGTTTTTATGCTCTCATACTCACAGTTTTTCACAGTTGGGCCCCACTGGGCCGGTGTACTTTTGCGGATTTTCCCCGCCTGGTGTCACACACAGGGAGCTGGCTTTTGCAAAGCTTAGCCGGTTTTCATGCTCTGTAGTCCCTCCCTGAAAAATCTCAAATGATATTTCTTATAGCATTTTTGGCAAGCTTTGCTATTGAAACTAACATAACCATTTAAAGTTAACTGATAATTGAAAAGGAAGATATGTCATGGGTATACAAATGGAATACAATATAGCTAAGAAACTGAATGTTGATCCTTTGCAGCAAAATGGGAAGAGCATGAGGGAATATTTGAAGTCAACTTAGTTATAAAGAGAAAATACAAATATTTATATAGTTCAGTTAATCAATACATATTAAGAAAAAAGTACTGAATTAAAAACATACCACCAACAACAATCATGACCAAAAACTGAGCTTACCTGAAAGGTTGAATGTATGAGGATAAAAACAGTTGTTAGATGGCTTCAAGGATGCTATTTCCATGCTTTTGCTGTTGTTAATGCTTGAAATATCTTGAAAAAAGTTGCAAAGACTGAGATTTGAAATCATAGTTCAGTGTTTCTGTCAATTTCACATTACTATTTATCTTTATAATATATATACATATATATATTTACTTGATAATAAATTCTTTTTATTTTTAGGGCGTAGGCCACACCAGGGGGCTCTCAAGGGATATTCCTGGCTCTGCGCTGAGAAATTGCTCCAATCAGTCTCAGAGGACCATATGAGATAACAGGGATTAATCCTGATTCAGTCCCAGACCAACCATGTGGAAGGCAAACACTCTACCACTGTTCTATTGCTTTAGAACCAATAAATTCTTTATAAATTTATTCTAAAATTAATTATAATCAATTGAATTATTATATTCTAATAATGCACGGTTTTACTTTTTCATTATTTCACTAGAATCCATACATGACTTTGTTCAGGGATTACTTTTCTCTCAATACTCAGTGATCACTCCTGGCAGTTCCCTAGGGACCACAGAATGTGCCAAGGATAACTAGGTCAGGTATGTCCAAGACAAGCATAATTCAACCCCACTGGACCATAACTCTAGCATCAATAAGACACTAAAATAGCTATACAATTCAGAGAACAAGTATTAGAAGTAATTAACACATTAAATTTATTTAAATAATTTGAAAAAATTGAAAAAAGAGAGAAAGACTGAAAGCATCATTAATTGTTGCTAGAAACTGGTAGGACAAATGAAGAAAGATTCCATTAACAGATTTAAGATTCCAGTTACAAAAGGAATATGTTCTAGAAATAAGAACTACAACATGGACCATATCATTAGCTATGCTACATTGTGTACCTAAAATTTGTAAATACTGCCATGTTTTCACCACACACAAGTACCAAACACATGAGCGATGACTATTTTAACTTGATTTGGTACAGTTTCTAGATAGAATTGTAATAAATCATCAGATTATACATTTTAAATATACATGCCTGTGTTAATTAACAGCTTAACTGGAAACAAGTAACACTACCTGATACAACCTTAATACCACTGAGCATAAAATTCTTTATACTGTTGAGCATAAAAATTTCATCACAATGAAGGGATCCCTTGACAAAGTCAACTAAAGAGAAGCAAGGTCAAAGGTTGATGCAATAGATTTTGATGCCTGAGGCAAAGACAAACATGAGTATCTTTACCTTCCTTAGCCTAGAGAGTCTGTCAAATTACTCTGTCTAAAATGGATTTTTAGTGGTCATTCCCATCCCTCCTAAAAATAAGTTCACTAACAATCTTGATAAGAGATGAGAAAGCAGGCACAGATTCTCTCTGGAAAATTGGTGAAAGCAAGCATAGCAAAATGGTCATTCACAAGAATATGCTCATTCCTCATTTTTACCATTTAAACATCTTAAGATAAATTTTCATTTCAAAGATAGAGTACTCATAATTTAGTATTACTTCTATGACATTATCTTCCATCAAATTATAAGAAATTTGGATGCAATGTTAAAAGCATAGGCACACAGGGTCCCATCACCAGTCTAATCCTTGACATTCAATATTGTTCCCCAAATACTGAACAAGAACTGAAAAGAACAAAAACTTAACAAGAACTGAACACAGGACAATGAGAAGCTGATAAACATGACCAGGTTTCCCCAGCAGCCACATGTACGATAACTGGTAAACAAAAATTAGGTAAAATCCTAAAGAATAGAATCAATTATTTCAAACAGACTCAACTAAATAATTCTACTGGTAAAGGATGTTAAACATTTTATGATTGAAACTCAATCATGAACAACTTTAAAAATTTGAAAAAAATGTACAAGTGTATCATAAACAGTCTTGTAATCATGGTGTTTAAAACAATAAATTTTAATGACTAAACAAAAACAAAAGAATAGAATTAATAATTTCCTCAGACTTAACTAGAGACTTCTACTAAAAATGAGTAAATGTGACTGAAATAAGGGGAAGAAAACATTAAAATCATAAACTTATATGCCCTTCATAACCAAACAATCCCCTACCTACCCTGTGAGCTATTGTGATTTCAGTGGGAAGTAATGTCTTTGATGCCCATATAAATAGAACCTGTGTGTTCCAATCTCATTTGCCTTATGCAAGCAACCAGGATAGCTCAAAAATTAGAATATGAATTTAGAGTATTTCTCCCACACTCGACTATTATTCCCTTTACCCCTTTCACCAATACGAAGGTTGGGGTCTCTATTTTGAAGTCAGATGTGCCCTCCTTTGCTGGACTGCCTTGATCATTTACATTGTAGTCAACGAAAAAAAAATCAGTCTCAAGTATCAGGTAAGGAATCGGAATGAGTTTCTGGGGACTTCATGGCAGGGCAGTGTTTCAGAAGGAGACAATTCAGAGACACACTGAGATTGGGAAGTCTGAAGCCAGGATAGAACAATAATCCTCTAGCAGACTAGAGAGCCAAAAGTAGAGGTTCAGGGGAGCCTATTACCTCTAGTTCAGAGACTATTTTCGTTCTGTGGCTGATATCAAGTCCCACATGCAGGGCTGTTGGAGAAATGGAGTCTCAGCTCTGCAGAACATAAGTTACAGACCCTTGTTGGGTGCTACTCACATGGGGGTCTCCTTTTGAGATTGCTCAAGATAGTGGAGATGAGTTTCTAAGAACCTCTCAGCAGAGGGGACTAAGGTCCTCCCTTATGTAGTTCAAGAATCAGGGGCCTTGTTCCAGAAGTTTTCTTGTAGGACTAGCTGGTACCAGGGATGTGGGCCTATAGTAGCATCTGTGTCCATAATCCGGGGAGAAAGCTTAACCTTGTTCACTCAAGTCTTCCTATGCTGCTCAGAAGGGGCTTCTCCGAGCTGCTTAAGAGTCCCCACCTAACACTTCTCAGCAAAGGAGGGCAGTAGTAGGAGAGCGTCCTTAGTCAGCGGTAAGGAGCCAGCTTTCCCAGCTCTCTCTGTCATCAAGTCCCAGGCCATGAGAGTCCCAGTCCCTCAGAGAACCTGGGGTCCAGGGAGGAGCAGCAGATATGAAGTCAGGCAGGGCTTGGAAAATTGAACTGACCCGTCATTGGACATTCCTGAAGGGCACTGGTGTGAGGTGAGGGGTGCAGGACACGTGTCTCCGGACTTGGTCCCATTCCCTGAGTGCTCGGGTGATGGGTTGGTCCTCTTTGGGCTCCCAAGTTCCAACTGAGACCCCTAGAAGGTCAGACCCGCCTTTTCCCAGAAGCAGGCGCCAATGTAAGTTATTGTGTAGCTTGGGCAAACCAGGGGGCTCAAAAAAGAGCAGGCTGGGGTTACCCTGGACACCTGACCAGCAGCTCTGCCTCTGCCCCTGACGAGCACCCCTCCTCCCTGCAACAGCCAGGTTCCCATGCTTCAGAGGAGGAGGAGAGGTAACCTTACTGATATCCACCATCGTCAGGTGACTTTGGCGCCCTCCTCCTCCTCCACCTCCTCCAATTCAGGGTGGGGAGGGGGGGTTGAGGGCCAAGGACAAGGCCTAGGAGCCTTGGGAAAGCTACTGTATCCCATAAGGGCCCTAAAGGCCAGGGGCAGTTGGTGGATACTGTGAGTTCATGAGGGTACTGTGACTTCATGGACCTGAGGCTCGGGGAGGGGTGAGGGAATTCAGATCCCTTCGTGCTCTGCCAGGCCTCTGGGGTCCTTTACTCTCTTTCCTCCTACATCCTTGTGCTCTGTGTCCTCTACAGAGAGAACACTGTAGAAGAACAATACTGTGAACCACTCCTCTTCTCAGTGCTCCTGTCACCAACTGCGTAAGAGCACGCTAAGAGGCACCCCCCACTACCAGGCTGCCACCCTCCTCTCTCGGGCCCTGCCATCACATCTTCTGAGATTACCCACCTTCTTGGCCCTCCCCCTAAGGGAAGGACTCCCATTTGCTCTGCCACCGCCTGCCCCACCCCTCCACTTCCTCCTTTCTTCCTTCAACCTTCAACGATGACATCAGTGTCGAGACCCCAAGGGGTACCTCGGGCTTACCCCAAAAGTCAGGGCCATGCTTGGTATCAGACTGCCCCCAAAGGCCAGTTTCAATGGGTCTCACATTTAGCCGGCGTACTCCACCATTGCTCACTAGAGGAGGTTCCATATAAAGTTAGTGACTGCATTTTACTCATAATGCTATTAACTTCAGTATTTCATGTTAAAACAGCCTGCAGAAAACTATTGATATTTATATTCCTTGGACCCACATGGTATATGTTTCTAAAGTAGCTGCTCCAGAATCTTTCCTAAGACTGAATTTTAATGTTGACATTGATAGTCAACATTTCTCAGCAGATTCTCTCCAGTAATTATTCTTGCCTGAACAAAGTTACCCATACCAGTATACTGCTCTTCTTTCCCTGCAACAGTCTATAAAAAATGATAAGTAGTCCAGAACCATGTATACCCAGAATTCTTGACTTGATTTTAGACCATCCTGTGGAGATATTCTGGCTCCAGTATTCTGGTGAGTGGCAGAGACAGAGGAACACGGTATCAGGACATTGTTGTTACTTTCTGGTACAACCGTCCTGCCCTTGATTTTCCATTTTTGACAAGCTATACAGTTTTACTTCCTTATTTCCTCAACAAACTTACACACAGGAAAAATGGCATCAAGTTCTGTTCCTCTGTTACCCCAATAAGGCAGTCCTTAACATTGTGCAGTGATTATCTACATATGCATCTTAATGTATATTCATATCAGACATCAAACATATTTCATAAGAAATAGCAAAGTTAAAAAACTAAGTCCTGACATTAGTGAATAAAACAGATGACTAACTACAGAAGTACTTAATGGCAATTAAATCAACACAGATACAGTAGCTTTAAAATGACTTCATATTTATTTTTAATTATCAAAAAATATATAGGAGCTGGAGAGTACTGAGTTATGGGTATTATGGTGCTTGCCTTGAATGCAGCAACCCTAATTTTATCCCAAATACCTCATATAATCTCAGAGAACCACCTCTAAGCACTATTAAGAGTGGCCCACACTTTAAATTTATGTTTAAAATTGTAATGGAGTAGGCTTGAGAGATAGTACAGTGTATAGGGTGGTCTTCTTGTATGCAACCATTATTGGCTCAGTCTGGAACCCTGTATGATGCCTTAAGAGTACCAGTAGTAATTCTTGAGCAGAGTCAGGAGTCAGTCCTGAAAACAACCAGTTGTGGCCTAAAAACAAACAATAAAGGAATTGTAAAGCAACTGAAATATTTGAATACATAAAATAAGAAATTATATTATATTAAGGCTAAATTCACTAAAGGATTACCTAGACTTCAGATTTATGTTGTTTGTGAACTAGCTGAAAATATCAGATCCACTAAAATGTTCAAAAGCAGTGGAGGGACCTGGACCCTGAAAATTTGCAGTTTTGACTTAAAGGACAACATTCGTTAATCTTGAGAAAACAATACAAAATATAAGAAAGAAAATCCAGAGGAAATTAATGATTTATTGAACAGTAAGTGGCTATTGAGAAGTGTATAGAGGCTTCGGGCTGAGCATGGTACAGGGACTGCTGGACAAAATCCTCAGGCAGAGGCCTAGGTGAGAGTAAATAGAAGTGATAAATTCTTGATGTAGCTAACATACATCAAGAACCTGGGCACGGTCAATATGATAGCAGAAAAATTACTCACAAAATATCCCTTTACTTGGGATATGTATTGGGCCTGCAGCAAGTTTTCATATATGGATCCCCAAAGCAGAGACATATCAGTATTACCAGCAAAACAAATAATATCTTTCACTTACTTCTATCACCAACAGTAAATTATTATTAGAGGAGGAGGTTCTTTTGCTCTTCCTTTACCTGCTGATGGAGTAACTGAAAATACAACACTTCAGTTCCTATAAAAGCCAGCATAATAAGAAATAATATAATCAAACAAAATAAAATAATATTTAATCAAATAAAACACCATCTAATGCAAAGTAAGAGGAGTTAGTGTCTAAATCACTGAAAGAGATTTAAAAAGGACAGATAGTGTGAATTACACTGTGAGAAACCAAGTTATAGAAACAAAACAACTGATGACTGGATCATGAAATTAAGTAATATATATATGTATATATACAATGGAATACTATAAAGGTTTGAAAAAAAAAGACATGCAACTTTCTTCCACTTACATAGAACTCTAGAGTATCATTCAAGAAAAGGAAGTTAGAGTAGCCAGAGTAATGGCACTTCCAATAGCAGATAGGGCACTTTTCTTCCATAAAACCAATCAACTTGGATACCTGATATTCCATGTGGTCCTTCGTGCCTTGCAAGAACTGATACTGGAGCATAGAGCCAGGAGAAAGCCCTAGCATTGCCAGGTGTTAAACTAAACTTCAATTGGAACAAAAAATGAGTTTGAAAATACTAATTAATTGTGAATATAAAAAATAAAACAACAGATAAGGTGTAAACAAACCCAGGGTTTGTTTATAATACAACAAGAGTTTAGAATACAACAGCCAATGAGTCTGAAATGGGAAAGTAGGAGAAAGAGGAGACCATGGGACAAATAAGCTCTGAAGTATAATATTCAAAATATTTACTGCAAAAAAGGAATATACTGTAAGGAAATAAAAATTTGATTATGAATATAATAATACTGTAAATAACTAGAGAGAAAGAAAAAGATGCGAATAGTGAGCTTCTTCAAAGCAATAATTTAAGAAAAACGTCCAAACTGAGGAAAGAATATATATAATACACAGGACTTCAAAGATAACAGAACTCCTGAATATTTAAATATAAAGAGACTAGCTACTATGTGTAGTAGTAAAAATATTAAGAGTTCAAGAACAAAAAAAATGTGATGGGGACTGGAGCGATATCACATCAGGTGGGCTATTTGCCAACTTGGGCTCGATTCCAGGCATCCTATATCCTCTCCTGAGCCTGCCAGGGGCAATTTCTGAGTGCAGAGCCAGGAGTAACCCCTGAACACTGCTGGGTGTGTCCCCCCCAAAAAACCCCACAAATAAACAAACAAACAAAAAACTGTGATGGTAGTAGCTAGGATAAAACAAGATATGAATGTTATTACTATAATCAAGCTTACATCAGAATTCAGCAGAAACTCTATAGATCAGGAGAAAACAATATAACATACTGAAAATATTTAAAATAAATACTAAAAAATAAAAACTGGTCAAAAGTAATAATTTACAGGAATATTTTAGCTACAACGGAGAAATAAAGGTCAAATAAGCAAGCAAAAGATGATCAATAGGGGGCCCGGAGAGATAGCACAGTGGCGTTTGCCTTGCAAGCAGCCGATCCAGGACCAAAAGTGGTTGGTTCGAATCCCGGTGTCCCATATGGTCCCCCGTGCCTGCCAGGAGCTATTTCTGAGCAAACAGCCAGGAGTAACCCCTGAGCACCGCCGGGTGTGACCCAAAAAACCAAAAAAAAAAAAAAAAAAAAAAAAAAAAAAGATGATCAATAGGATTGTTCTACAAATAAGGTTGAAAGGATCTATTTATTCTATCTAACAAATGTACTGGAAAGTTAGAGACAGGCTAAACAAGGAGGTAAATAGAAATAAGATACAACATTCAAAATAGAAATATTTATAAATTTTATAGTAATAGTCATCCTTGGGGCCAAAGTGGTGGTACATCGGTAGGGCATTTGCCTTGCAAGCAGCTGACATAAAACATATTTTGTTTAGATTTCCAGGTGTCCCATATGTTCCCCCCAAGCCAGGATCGATTTCTGAGCGCATAGCCAGGAATCACCGTGTGTGGCCCAAAAACAAACAAACAAAAAAAGCATGGAAGAAGGACAGTGGTTCGAATCCCAGCATCCCAAATGGTCCCCTGAACCTGCCAGGAGCGATTTCTGAGCATAGAGCCAGGAGTAACCCCTGAGCACTGCCGGGTGTGACCCCAACCCCCCCAAAAGTAATAGTGATCCATAATACAAATTATTTATTATATTTATCTTATAAGAGATAATATTATAATGAAATATCTTAATTAGTTCACAAACCTATATATCTTCTTGCTGCCTTTGGTGTTTGTTTTTGTATACAAGTCAATTAATGGCTATCTCAAAAAATTTGATTCTTAATGCTGACAAAGAAGTTATCTCCTTTCTAATTCTGAAAAGTTTGATATAAAGTGATGCCCTTATATATAAAGTGATATAAAGTGTTTGTATCAATACTTCTTTGATTTCAGCAGATGTTTTATGCAGTGAATTGACATTGAACTTTTATCCAATTAAACACTTAGCCTATCATAAAAATGTTTCAAGGGTGCTGGGAGATAGTATAACAGTTTTAATTTCTTAGATATGGATGTCTAATTATTTAATTTGTTTATTATTTTATTATTTAATTGTATAATTTGTTGATGAGGCTTTTCTTGTTTCACTTTATGTACCTAGCCCCTTTATGATAAATGAACTGTCCAAACACGTGAGCATTTATCTCAGTGTTCAAAACATCCTGGTGTTTGAATAAGCACAAATACTTGGTTCACTTAGCAATATTTTTCATAGACTACTTATTAGCTAGGTTTGAGGTAATTTTTTCCTATTGGTATTGTTTATTTTAGTATATATTTAGCATATATTTGCATAGTTGATATATGTTGAGTTTCTTTCATTTATAATATCCATTTTTGCCTATTTTCTCATTAAAGATTTGGGGTAAAATTTTGGGATTTTCTAGATTTTAAAAATATTTTTATATACACTTAGAAGAAAATATAGTAGACAGAACCATTTTAAATACAGCACAAATAATCTTACAGATTGTTGCTAAAGAAGGGGAAGTACTTTCTAAAATATCACTTGAGATAACTCTACCTAGAGAAGAGATTCCATTAATCAGTACTAAAAGTGTACTTTGTTCAATGAACTTCAAATACATTCTATTAATCACATAAAATTTTTACAGTAAAAATAATTGAATGTGTTGTTTTATCTTTTTTTATTTGCTGAAATAGAAATACATATATTTTAGAACATTTCTTGCATGTAGATGAGTAGTAGTTACTATAAGAGCATGAGATCTGGCTAGACTTGATGTTGATAGAGTGCTCTACTAATGATTTTTTTTTGTTTGTTTTTATTTGGGCCACACCCATTTGATGCTCAGAGGTTACTCCTGGCTAAGCGCTCAGAAATCGCCCCTGGCTTGGGGAGACCATATGGGACACTGGGGGATCGAACCGCGGCGGCGATCTTTCCTTGGCTAGCGCTTGCAAGGCAGACACCTTACCTCTAGCGCCACCTTGCCTGTACCTCTAGTAGTGATTTTTTAATTGAATCTTAAAGCTGAGTTAGATATATTATATAATTCAAGAATTTTCTTCTTTGGCATTTATTCTATTACTGTCTCTAAATAGTAACAACTCAAGCTGAGCTAATAATGACATGTGAAAATTCTTTGAGAATTCTAAGATTCCTATTTACCTGAGTATGATATCTGTTGAATCTTGAATATTATAAGAACTGTTTGATTTCTTATAAAAGTAAAGTACAATACAATTACAGATTGGAGTACTACTCACTATAAGAAAAGATGGACTCATGCAGTTTGCTGCTACATAGATAAATCTGGGAAGTACCATGATGAGTGAAGTTAGAAGGAGAGGAACAGAGAATGATGTCTCTGATATGTGAGGTATAAAGAAACTAAGTAGAGGTATAACAAATGCCTAAAGGCAATAGAAACTGAGAATAGGACCTATGTAGAAATCTGAGTGGATACTGGAAAAGTTGTGGAGGGTAGAAGACATATGTATTTTTTGGAATTGTTGAATTTTATTGACTTACAGAACAAATTTTAAAAATCACCTCCTTGATGGCTAAATGTAATGTATAAAAATACAAATACATTCTGTTTCTGATTTTCCTTCCCCAGTATTTAGTCACTGCATATCTGAACTGATGAACTGAATTTAATCTATGGTGCCTCACACATTCTTGCAATAACTAATATTTATCAATCACCAAAGTTTGTTGTGCTAACTTTTAAATAGCTATTGATAGTGTAGTTATTTCATCTAATTGTAACAAAAAGAATTTAATGAGTGTTTGAACTGTGAGTGATTATGTTATTTGAAAATTATACATTTTCTAAGATAAGGATTAAACACAAATCAAAGGAAGTCAACATTTCATTATGAATAGAAGTGATTATATATAATCGGCAAACTTTGAAGCTTTCTACACTGGCATACTGAATAATCAACAGTTCTGTCATTATCAGTAGGATTGCACTTTTGTTCCTTTTGAAATACCTGCTGTTTGCATAGTTGAAGGTAAAGAGGAAAGTTTGTTTTCCCACTAACATTTCATTGATCGTTTGCTCTTCATTGATAGTTTGTGACACTTTATCTCCCTGGCTGTACATTTTACCTGACTTATATGGAATAGTTTCATTAGAACCTCATTGATTTTGCAATTGATGAACTTCGTAACATATTGACAAACTCAGCTAGTGTGTGTCTCTTATAAACTATTTTGTACTTATATATTCTTTTTCCTGAAGGTATCAGAATAATTGGCTTACCATTTAAATGACAGCCTCCTGAAATAATCAAAAGTTACTTTGAACTAGTTCTGATACGGTATTTATTTCTTATCTAAAGTAAAGATATTTTCTACATTATTCTTTGCCAAGCCTTACCAAACAAAAGTTGATTATTAAAAGAAGTAATGGGAGTTTATGTAATTTATTTTGGTTGTCAAGTAATAGCTTTGCAAAATGGAATAGACAGTCTTATAGCAAGCGATCTAAAACAGTCTTATAAACACGTTCATGTGATTTAATTCCACGATTTACACATACTAAGCTATGTAATTTTCTCTAGTATGTCTAATTTTACTTTAAATGTTATATAAATTTAATTTTATATCTGAAATTTTACCTAATGAGTTTTTGCCTGTGAACAATTTTTAGTTATTTCCTTTATTAAATATGATTTTACTTCAAAATTACAAGTTGATATAGCTGGGAGTACTATTAATTGAACTCAGTATACCTACTGCCTTATTGCACAAAAAATATAGCATATTTGACTTTCCAGAAGAAAACCCCAAGACTTAATGAGCTAAAGAAAGTCTTAAATAAAATCCACTGCTCTATTATTTTGTTGCCCATAGGTTTTAATAACTATGTGAAAATAATTGTTCAGTGTATTAGAAGGTGGACCTTTGAGGTGGAATATTAAATATATCAGCAAAGCTAGATGGAAACCTCTGCTCTCTATTCAGTCTTAATCTTTTTCTTTCAGGGCACTAAATTCATAGTCTCTGGTTGATTAAATTAAAATTTCAATTAAGTACCAATTTTAAGTGGACACACTTGCTTTGAATAGAACTGCATCTTTTGAATTATAATTAGTTTTCAGAAGTAATATTCACCACACATAACTATTGCCATTTATTTTAAGAAGTTGTTTGGCACATATTAAATTAGAATTTTATATGCACTCCAAAAGATCAAAGGACCAATAGTTAAAAGCTAAATACAAATATCTTTGTGTAATGATCTGTTATTGTTGTACTGAAGATAAAAGGCTATCCAGGATGTTATGTCCCAAGAAATATCCTTTTATCATTTCTGTATTTTTAAACTTTCCCCATGCACTAATTATTCTGTAACACTTCATGCTTGCTATTTATTAAATCAAAGTACTGATTTGTAATTTTTTTTACAAAATTCCTCATCATAAAAAACATCTGCAATTTTAATATTCAGAAATATGTTAAAACTAGCTGAACATTATCTTTCTCTTGCCTTCTGAAACAAATTCATACATAGAAGAAAAATTCATAAAAACTATTGAAATACTTTTAAAGATATATTTGGCCAACTTTCAGATAAAGTAGCTAGTGTTATTTTTTTGAAATTTGATGTGGAGGTTGGTTTTTCAGAAGACAGTGTAGTCTTTCCATAATTAAACTATACAGAAAATAATAAAAAATTGTTAACATTGAACTTGTCCTATAAATATATCCACAAATCTGAATCCATAAATTCAACTATGGTTTCCAGGTATTAGATGAACAAGCAGCACTCTGAAATATGTCCTCATCAATCACCTCCATCCAGGAGATGGGTGACACTAGCTTTCATCTTGTTTTGCAAGTGCTGGGGTTAATTAAAAGGCTATTGTAGATAGACTGCAAAATTCATTCCCTCAAATACATAGAAGTGAAAAAAATAGAATCGTTAAAAATTACTATGAGAATTTGGGATATTCATGAAGTTATTCCTATATTTATTGCCTAGAACTTAATATATGGCTTGCCTTTACTATATGGTCAGGATTATGCATTTACTTAGCATAATCTTTGTTAGATTAGTAACAAAACTGTACAGTGATATTAAAACAAATTTAAAAAATCAGTGTTCTCTTTAATGATATCTTCCAAAAGTAGTTCTCTTTTTAAAATTTATTGTATTTGTTATTATACTATTATAAAAACAATTGACAATGCATATTTTTGTATGTTTTCCATCGATACTCATTGCAATTCTAAATCAAGATGACAAAATATGACTGCTAAGTTTTAACATAGATATATACAATCTTGTGAATTCATTTTTAGTGACATCAAATATATTCATATAAAAAGGAGCTGAAAGTTGTATTCCTTATTTACAACTAATTTACCTTATATAAAGCCCAACTATTCTACTGCTACACATAGCCTTCTCCATTTTCCTTTCCTTTTCAACTTTCCTTCTGATTTTCCTACATAACAATCTATTAGAATAACTATGTCAAGGATGGTCTCTTCCCAAAGATAGAATGATTTTGGCATGAAAGTTCATCTAATTCCCCATTGAACATTTCTTTTTTTAAATTTACTAATATCAGCTATAATAAGGGCAATATTTTACATACATTTAAATAAATTACTTTTGCATTAGGATTAAACAGCTTAATAAATGTATTATAAGTTTACAAAAATTTAGTAAGATCTCCAGAACATAGACTTATTTGATATTCACAATTTTTCTATTGTTTAAAATTTATGTGGTAGGTTTACTTGTTATCACTGATAAACTGCTATTTATAAATTAATGCCAACATAATGTCCAGTCTCCTCATTCATTGGATTTCGTTAAGATGTAATTTTTTTATCATTATAGTATTATTATGTCATAAAATTTAGCTTTTCCTAAATCCCTGAAAACTGAAGGTCTCTTTTGTTACTAAAAGCCTAACTTTACCAGAATGCTATTTAGTTGCAATAATACAATATCTTGTAACAAATCAAAAATAAGACCTCAAATTGAATGAGAAAATTAGATATCAAACTCAAAAACGTAAAATACATAGAAGAAAGCAGGTGAAAAACTTCAAGACTTCCAATCAGAAATGAATTCAGGGACTCAACTTCATTGGCAAAAGAAATAAATGCAAGAGTAGCAAGTTGGATAGTACCAGATTTAAAAAGTACTTACAATACAATTAAACTATCACCAAAAATGCAACCTAACAGTTGACAGAACATATCTGGTATCATGCATTTAACAAGCATTTGGTAAATAAAATATGAAACAAGTTCAAACTCCACAACAATAAGCAAAAAATTAAATCTGTTTTTAAAATGTGTATAATACATGAGTAGACCATTCTCCATAAAAGATTTAGAGATTGTGTATGCACATCTGAAAATATATTTAGTAGTGCTTAATACTAGGAAAATGCAATTAAAATAATTTTATTTAACACAAATATAAAAATGAGTTAAAAATCTAAGTTGTTCTATAACTAAGACATTTTTCTATCAATATATTCATAAAAGTGACCTATACAATAATTTTTGTCCTAATTAAGTATATATAATTTTATTTTACTCAATTACATGAAACAACTTATAGCCTTTTCCATAGGTGGTTTAATTCTGTTTTGTTTATGCTTTATATTCTGTAGAAATTCTGTAATGCACCAGTATGAGTGTAATTAATTAAATAAAATTCTTTGAAAATAGTATTTTGGCAGTTGCAAGTAGACCTTCGTTGTGAAAAAAGCACTTGAACAATAATTATAAATAATGGTTGAGTGTCCCAGAGGGTCTTGTCAGCACAATCATTTATCTGTGTAAAAGTCTGTCATAAATTTTGAATGAAAACCACAGCATTAAATGTCTGGCTGAAATGCTGACTTCTCTGAAGCTCAATAGCCATGTGTACTGATTAGTTGTGTTTCTTTTATTTAGCATTCATATGCTATTTCCCCTTAATAGGACTGTCTAAAGCAAACAAAGGAAAATAGGTGTGACACTATCCTAAAGAACAGAAGTGACAGACCTTGGGATCTCTTGACATGTTTCTGGCACTCAGGGCCACATAGGGTAGCTCAGGTGAGGATTACACAAGATTGAGGACCATCTGCTTTATTCTGATGAGACCCAGTGATAGTGCTCTTTGCCACCCTGTAGCAAGCTAACAGATTATATAACATGACTTGAAAAACTTCTCTCATACACAAATCTAGTTAGTACCAGCAAGTGTGTGTCAGCCATCTGTGCAGAGAGAGCTATACAAATGAATTCATTCATATTTCTTTCATTTAATCCTCAAAGATTTTGGACAAAATGTGTCTCCCTGTGTGAGGAAAACAGGTAAAATGAAACAAACCTGCTACATCCTAAATAATACCACTCTACTGATTCTCACATATGTAACTAATTTGGTTTCACTTGGTACTGACTGATCTAGCAGTAAAGAGATACTATAATATGGTTGATTGTGAATATCATGTTTAATAAAACTATGGAAAAATTTATATCTCTGAAGTGTGCATATTACTTTTTAATTATTAGTATTACAGTTATTCTTAGTTTATCTTACATATTGTTTGGAATTATTTTGAGTAACACAAAGATTTTTCTTTTGAGAAGACTGTGACACTGGTGAGAGAGAGAGATTCCTTCTGACAGTGCTCACATGGAATGGTAACAACCAAACCAAGATTGACCATATGCAAAATTAATGGCTTAAAGGTATACTCTCTCTAGCTCTATGCTTTTAAAATAATTTAATAATCATAAAAGATGAAGTAGCATTGTTCATCAAATAAATATTTGAATATTCTCAATGACAACCTTCAAAAATGTGTGTTCTTTTTTTGTCACCAAAATACTGAACGCAAAATCCTAATCCCGATCTAATTTTATATAAATATACTTTAATTTTAGTCATTGTATTATATGTAATCTGGGTTTCTATAAGGAGGAAAAAGGCATAATGTTCTAAGTCAGAACAACCAATTTATACACTCATAGCTGTAAACAATATGAGAACTGTCCTTATCAAATCTGCCTGTTAAAAATGGAGTGTGAATTTTCAAAAGTCTATGAAATTTCAGGGAGCATTATTAGCAAGTTTTACAACAACCATGTTGCATACTGATAAAGAAACCAAAATTTTGGCCAGATATTTTCTATATGTAATTGAAAATATGATTATACTTCAATTTTTAACTATATTGATAGCATACTTATCAATTTAGAATATAGAAGGATTACAAATGAACAGAGCTATGTTTGCATGTTTACACTAAACAACATACTTTTATATTAAAGCTCGTATGGGAATTGTATTTTTTCAAGGGTAATAATGAATAATTTTATTTTCTATTTCACACAAAATAGCTCGTTTGAGCTGGTTTAATTAATAAATGACTCTAAATAATTTATGTAATAGTTTAAATAGAAAATTTTATGAAACAGGTCTTTATGACTCTAAATCTTTCTGTAAGATTTGTACTTATTGCAAACTGCACCCAGAATGAAATGTATTCTTTAAGCTGATTAACCCAATTATGAACCAAAGAAGTGTAGTGCTGCCTCCTGGCCAAGAAGAAACCACCTAAACACAATATTCAGACTCCTAAAGAATAATTTTTCTTTAATGGGTTTCACTTCAGTGACTCTTACTGATTAAATAAGACATGACACAATTAAATATGCTTCTGTGTGACTTTGCACGCATGTACACCTGTACCCAGAACAATGCAACAACATTTGCTTCTTTAATAAATGGCTTTAAAAAGGGAACAAGCATTGGCACAGAGATTACCAATAGCCACTTGAGTATAACAGACCAGGGAAGACTGGAGAGGACAAGAAGACCTTTAGCAGGAGGAAAGGGCTGCCACAGAGAAGAGGCTGATTGTTTCTGTAAGGTTAGGAGTCATAAGGCGGACCAGAGAGATGGAGCCTAGAGATGAGATTTGAAAAGAGTCAATTAAGTCCAGAGAGGCAGGGAAGTGGTTCCAGATGGCAGGTAAAACACAGGAGAAAGAAAAAGTGGTGAAGTGGGCAGAGGTGAAGAGGGCAGACAGAGGGTGCCTAGAGAAGACGACTGGGGAGGCTTTTAAATTCGAATTTAATAATGAAATAAAATAACTACAAAGAAGCAATGTTCTGAAACAATTTTTAGTAGCAATTGAATGTAATTCAAGATCAGAGATTTAAGTATATTTGTGGCTATTGAGGGGTCCCATTGCATAAGCCTCTATGGGACACTTCTTTCTGCCCTAGCATCACTCAATTATGGTGGAAGTCAAGGTGTGACCTACTAAGGAAAACATGGCTTGTCTTCCACATTGTAAAAAATACTGCTACATTTTTCAAAAGCATTTAAGTGTATACTTATTTTATTTACACATATTAACAATAAACTAAATAAGTTATAAAAATTTCCCCTTTGCTGAGCTGAATTTCATCTGCCAAAACTTTTCTTTCTGGGCATTAAGATGTAAGAGAATTTTCATATAAAAGAGCTCTTGATAACTAACATCTGTTTAAGTAATGATGATGATACTTCTTACAGTACTCAATCTATTATTACAAATGGCAGCCCTTTTCAAGTGATAACAACTTGCAGCACGAAATAAAGGTTTCTGTTCTTGCTCTTGGGAGAGTTGTATTTTCAATAGCATTGAGTAAAGTTGGTTCTCATTGAGAGCTTATGCATTTCTAAATATACTTATTATTTAAATTTTGATTGAGTACCTGATGTGAGTTAGGCACGCTTTTGTGGACTAATGCAATGTTGGCTAATAGACTGTCTAATTTCCATTAGAGTATAGACACACAAGTAAGGGCATATAATTCAGAAGATAGCTACAAAGACCAGAATAATCATCAAAGAAATACACAATAACAGAACACATAAGTACCTTGTTCGGTGTTCAGATATCAAGGATGACTTCTACAGTAAGCTGATCTCAGAGCTCTAAGAGGCCAGTCACATCAAGAGGCACAATATATAGTTATAAACTCTAAGTGAAAAATAAATAGATGGCGAGAATCCCCAAATATCTTTAAGTTGTCTGCGTTCACAAAATATATTTTCGCTCCTTAAAAATGATATTGACAACTGATAAAAGTGCATCTTTTATTTATATGGACTCCTTTGCTTTACAGTTTTACAGTGCATTTTCAATTTTTGATATAAGAATATGTCATACTATAGACAACAAGAGCTATAACTACTATTATCCACTATCCAATTCAATTTGCAATCCCCCAATTCTCTGACTCTTCTTTCAGTTTCTATACTTTCTATTGTCAAATTTGAAGGTATGTCATTGTTTTAGTTTGGTTATTAGGTTAAATTCTTATGGTCCATGTATGATTGAAATCATCCGGTATTTGTCTTTCTATTTATGCTCAAACACCTCATTCTCATCCAAGTAACAAATGGCTTAATATCACTTTTCTAGTTGTGTATCAATCTCTGCTCTATATATGTACTTCATTTTTAATTATAAATCTATATATGCAATGTATTATTGGGAGACACACACAGTTTGCTCCTAACTCATGTTCAGTGATCACTTATAGCAGGACTTGAAAGTCTATATATGGTTCTGGCCAGCTGTATGCAAGGTATACACTCTCCAGCACCTATATATACATGTATACATATATATTCATATACCTATATATGTACTATATTCATACATATACATACACATGTATTACACATCAATGAACACAAAGGTTGTTTATGTTTACCTTGACTATTGTAAATAGTACCATAATAAGTCTAGATGTGCATGTATCTCTTTTTTATTTAACATTTTCACATTCTTTGGATACCAAGAAGTTGCTAGATTATATGGAAATCTAATTTTACGTTTTTGAGTAACCTTTATAATGTTTTGAACATTGGTTTTACCAATTTGCATTTCCACCAACAGTGCACAAAATGTAGACATTCCTCTTTTTCCACATAGTTCTGTAAACGAGTTACTAATATTCTTAAATCGCACTGAGTACAATTGGTTCTTACTAAGAGCTTCTGCATTTCTAAATATAGTTACTTAAATTTTTAATATCAGCCTTTTATGGCTTTTTTGTGCCCGAATATACAGCAGGAATCAGACTCCACCCTTTGTGAGTGGAGTCAGTTTACCTTGTGCAGAGCCCTGAAGGAATAATAACCACTGGGGCCTTTCTTGGTTTGTGCTGAGCTCAGAAGAGATTATGACCGCTGGGGCCTTTTTTGGCTGCCTCATACAGAGAAGCAGGAAACCAGGCAAGTGGCAAATCAGAAAACCAGTCAAGGAGCAAAGCAGTGGCCTTTTACGAATTTTTTTTTTTTTGTGCCCAAACACATGGCAGGAATCAGGCTCCTCCCTCTGTGGGTGGATACAGCCTACCATGTGCAGACCCCTGAACACATTGTGTTCACTGGGACCTTTCTTGGCTTCTGCTGATCCTAAAGAGACTATGTCTGCTGGGTCCTTTGTTGGCTGCCATGCAAAAAAGCAAAAATCAGGCAAGGAGTAAAGAAGGAAACCAGGCCAGGAGCGAAGCAGAAAACCAGGCAGGGAGCAAAGCAGGGGGATTTATGTCCTTTCTGTGCCCAAACACATGGCAGGAATCAGGTTCCATCCTTTGTGGGTGGAGTCAGCCTATCTTGTGCAGAGCCTTGAAGAAATCATGCCTGTTGGAGCCTTTCTTGGTTGCCTCATGCAGAAAAGCAGAAACCCAGGCAAGGAGCAAAGCAAAAAACTCTGCTACTTTGCTCCTTGCTTGATTTCCTGCTTTGCTCCAGACATGGTTTCCTGCTTTTCTGCTTAAGGCAACCACGAAATGCCACAGGGCTCTGCACAAGTTAAGTTGGCTCAGCCCATGAAGGGTAGAGCCAGAAGAGAGCTGCCGCTCCATTTTGCTTTGCAGCTGCATGCATCCTCCATGAATTCCACTACATTAGGTAGGAAAATCCATGCTTAAGTGTGTCATTGTGGAAACAATGCAGGAGAATATCATACACTGAGAATAACAATGGCAGCTCTGATGATCCAAATAGTGCCAGCCACCTAGCCAGCCTGTCAGATAAGGAGTTTAAAGTGGAAATATGGAGAATGTTCATAAAACTCAAGAACATAGATCAAGTTGCACAAAGATAGAAATCAAAAAAATTCAAACAGAAATCACAGAACTGAAGAACTCAGTAAATTAAATAAAGACCTCAAATGAAAGCCTCTCCAACAGAGTAAAGCAACTGAGGACAGAATCAGTGAGCTGGAAGATGAGATGCAAAACAACTCCATACAACAGAGGAGGTTGGAAAAGAACCTTAACACAAATGGTCAGACAATAAAAAATTACTCAAAGAACGTGTGAACAGATGAAAATAGAAGCCTTTGATAAACCCAACATAAACAATTTAAGAATTATTGGAGTGTCAGAGACCCAGGAAGATAATCCTCAGGAAGTATCAAACAGTCAAGGACATCATTACAGAGAAACTTCCAGAGGTAAAGACTGCATGCAACCAAATCTTGCATGCCAGAAGAGTACGAACTAAAAGAGACCCTAAAAAAGGAACCCCAAGACACATCCTAGTTACAATGACAATTTCCACAGATAGTGATACAATACGGAAAACAGCAAGATCAAAAAAAGGGAAGTTACATTCAAAGGAGCATCTTTAGATTTACAGCAGACCTGTCATAATAAATCCTTAAGGAAATGGCAGCAATGGGATATATGACAAAATTCAATTAAATGAAGGCTTCGTCTAGATTACTGCACCCAGACAAACTCACTTTCAGGTTTGAAGGAAGTATACATAGCTTCACAGATAAACAAAAGCTGAGAAACTTTACAGACTCAAAACCATTCTTAAAAGAAAACTGAAAAGTCTACTATAAAACAAGACAGACCAGCAGACACACCAAAATTCTACACAAAGGTGACACTAAATCCCGTGACAATTATCTCTCTTAACATCAATGGTCTAATGCACCTGCTAAGAGACACAGAGCGGCAAATTGGACCAAAAAGCTGAATCCAACATTTTTCTGCCTACAAGAAACACATATAATAGTCAGAACAAAAAGACTAAAAGTCAAAGGCAGGAGGAAAATCATCCAAGCAAACAACACCATTAAAAATGCTGGAGTGGCCATATTAATGTCAGATGACACATATTTTAGACTCAGAAAGGTTATACAGAACAAACATGGATATTTTGCACTAAAAAGGATATCTACAACAGGAAGAAATCACACTACTAACCATATATGCACCCAATGAGGGACCAACAAAATATTTAATACCATTGTTGACAAATCTGAAAGAAGATATAAATAGCAACACAATAATAGGGGGAGACTTCAACACTGCATTGATGAAGGGGGTTCTTTTTATGACTGAAACCTAACTACAATCATGTTTGTAATTAAAAACTAAATTTTAGAATAAAAATAAATAAAATTTAACATCATATTAAATAACTCAGAATTGGTCTCTTAATTCAATCTATAAAGTGAAGGATGCTGAGATTTTGCAGAATTTTTGTTGTTGTTGGGAAGGCCTTGGGTAATTTAACCTGTACTTAATCAGCAGTATACATCTTTTCAGTAATAATAATCTAAAAGTCAGTTATTTTATAGTTTTTAAAGTTCTGTGGATTTTTATGGTCCATCTTGTATATCAAAAGTTTTATACTTTATGAATAAAATTAGAAAGAAGCTAGTTAGAAAAACAAACTTGAATACACATCTAAATAATTATTGGGAGAGCTATTATATATGTAAGGACATCCTTATATCTACACTAAACTTTTGATTTTTTTACAAGTAGTTTTGAGATTTAGGAAAGGTGAGTTTTAGGCAAATCCTTTGATAATTAGAACCAGCAGTGAATTTTTCATCTACATCTAAATAGTAATGTGCCCTTCCTCAGCAGCTAAAAAGGACAATTCTAATGAAGACCATTTGTTCTACTGACCCTCACTGTTCTGGTTCTAGCTTGCCACTGCCACTCCTCTGGTCTGATGTATTCAGAACAAGACAACACTTCTAAATGCATTTCACAATGGCTTTTGAGCTTTCTTGGTGCATACATTTGAGATGTACGACTGTTTGTAGGAAGGACTTGAGCAACAGCAGAACAGGAGAAAAGACAAGTTAATTAGTCTGTCAAATCTTTCCATTTAGAGAGCATATTCAATAGAAACTTGCATAATAAAATATCATTACCATTTTCTTGTACTTTTTCATCTGATTCATTATTCAGGAAGTCTTTGCAGATTAGTATGAGTATTCATAAAAATTGCAAGACACCTAAAGAATTCTAAAAAAGCAAGTTATATTATTATTATTATTATTATTATTATTAGGTTTTTCTTGTTGTTGTTGTTTATGGGCCACACCCAGTGGCAGTCAGCGGTTACTCCTGACTCTGCTCTCAGAAAATGCTCCTGGTAGGCAGGGGAGCCATATGGGATGCTGGGAATCTAATCCGGTTTTCCTGGGCTGGCCATGTTTAAGACAAATGTCCCACCACTATGCTAGCGCTTTGACCCCAAGTTAAATTGTTCTGAAATTTATATACTCTAGGTCTTGTATGTAATTTTTATATTTATTATTGGTTGCTAAATTAATACTGAATATAAAATTCCCTAGAGAAAATAAAAATATTTTCACACTGCCTAAAGTATATTTTAGAAGCATTTAAATAGATAGAATATATAAGTATTAAAAATAATTATGAATTTATTGAATGTAACCATAATAGGATTTTCAATTTTTTGTCTATCAGACACAGCTTTGACAAGTTATTATCCTCTGCTTATTTTAGCAAATAGGTTTTACTGATGCCTAACTTTTCCCTGAGTTTTCTCATTATTGATGGAAGTTCCTATATTGTAGCAACAAAAACTGCAAAAATTCCATGCCCATAAAAATAAAATATATATGTAATCTAACCTTTTAAGAAAGTTTTCTTGAGCTGGAACAATAGTACAACATGGAGTTGTACACAATTGACATGACTTGGGCTTAACCCGAGGAAAACCAGGTGGTCGCTTGAGCTCCATCAGGAATGATCTCTGAATAAAGAGCCAGAAGTAAGCTGAGCACAGGCAGGTATATAATAAAGATAAAGGAGAGAAGAAAAAAGGAAGAGAAACTGTTTTCTGACTCTGCTTTAGGTAATTATTTCAAAAGAATACACAATATGTGAAAATATAATTAAAGAGAATAATGTTTGAAATTAAATTAATGCAGTATGTTATTAAAACACAATATATAAATATATGTATTATTTTGCTTATCAAACATCTTTCTGCTATATAAAAGTTTCCCTTCAATAAGTAAAAATACTTAAACTAAGTGGCCTAGAAGAGTTTAGTTGTCACATGCCTGCCTTGTATCAGAACCAGCGAGGCACCAAGTTCAATCTTTGGTACCGCTGCATACTGAACTTAATTCCACAGTGTTGTTTTTAGTGTTACAACAAAGTGTGTATGTGTGTGTGATTTCTATTGTACCTTTCCCACATGCGCATGAGGGCCACAACTACAAACTGTGTAATTCTCACCTATCAAGTATATGCTAGCATCACAACCAAAAATGTATGTGACCTCTTTCCATCACAACAAAAGGGAAGGAAATGGATTGAAAAAATGAAATAATCTGAACTAAATTATCATTTAATTTAACAACATCTCTTTAAAATGAGCTTGTGTTGGGGTTGGAGTGATAGCACAGCAGTAGGGTCTCTGCCTTGCCTGCACTAGCCTAGGAAGACCACAGTTCGATACCCCGGCATCCCATATGGTTTTCTAGGTCAAAAGTGATTTCTGAGCTCACATCTAGGAATAACCCCTGAGCATCACCGGTGTGGCCCAAAAACCAACGAATAAATAAATTAAAAAAATTTAAAAGTGAGTTGGTGCTTTAGCTCACTGTAGCTCAATAAAAAAAGGAAAAAAGTTTTAACAAAATGCAAAAATAATTTGCAAATGGAAAAAGTGAGTAGTCATACCAAATCTGTTTTAAAAGAAATTTTTGAACTACAAAATAAAATATATTTTCACATTTTTATTTGCTTAGTTTTGAAGTTTAAGATGTTAGAGTGATGGACTGCAATATATATAAAACAAATAGATATTAATATAAATTTAATTATTTAGAAATGATATCTTTCATTTATTTTTGGAGAAGGGGATTATATCATACCTCGCTGTGTTTAGACTGTACATCTGTCTCTGTGATAACAGGTCATTCGTGACAGTGTTTCAGGGTCCCTATGTGATACCACAGAGAAAACTATGATTGACTGTGTACCTTTATGTACAGTTATCTTTATCTACATGCAAACTTTTAACTATCTATCATCTATCTATCCTTCTATCTATCTATCTATCTATCTATCTATCTATCTATCTATCTATATCATATACTTATCATAAGAAGGAAAGGAAATAATGCTATACCCTATGGTGCTCAGAAACTATTTCCCAACTCTGCACAAGAGGGATCCTTTACAGTGGCTTGAGGCACAATGTGTGGTATTGCGATTTCAAACCAAGGTATGCCAGGCAAATAGCATAGTCCTTGTTCTATCTCGTCCAGGTTTTCTTTATATTGAATGGATCCTCAGTGAAATCAGTAAAGGATACTTAATGAAAAAAAAGAAAGTAGTGGGAGATTATACACAGAATGAGATAAAGATGCCCATGTGAGGGGATAGATTTGAAGATGTATTGGTCTTAGTCTTTGAAGACGGAGATACAATTTCCGAATCAAAGAATAAAAAGAGTTAATACTTAAAAGTTGAAAAGATGTGAAAATGGAATTTCCTCTGGATCAAATGGGATCACAATTTTCACTTTTTTTCTTGCCTAATTGCTAAGGCAAGTACTTCAGTTCTAAAATGAATAGTGGTAAGAGGCGGCAGCCTTGTCTTATACAAGATTTTAGATGAAAGGCTTTCATTTTATCTCTGTTGAGTATAATATTCACCATTGACTTGTGGTAAATGGCCTTGACTATATTGAGAAACGTTCCTTGCATTCCCATCTGGTTGAGAGTTTTTATGGGTGTTATTCCTTATCAAAAGTTTTCTCTGCATCTATTGATATGACATGGTTTTTATTTTTTGTTGATATAACATATTATATTGATTGACTTGAATATGTTAAAACATTTTTGCATCTCTGTAATGAAACCTACTTAGTCATGGTGTATGACCTACTTGATGAGGTGTTGCATTCTATTTGCTAGGATTTTATTAAGGATCTTTGCATCTGTGCTCATCAGGGCTATTGTTTGTAGTTCTCTTTTTTTAGCAGCATCACTGTCTGCTTTTAGTATCATGGTGATGTTATCTTCATAAAAACTATTTGGGAGTGTTTCTGTTTCTTCAATTTTCTGAAAAAATCATGAAAACTTTGGTTAGTAGGTCCTTTTGAACGTTTTTTTTTTCATTTCATTTTATTTTATTTTATAACATTATTATTATAACAATAATAAGTGAGAGAAGTAGAATTCCTGTCTGGAATACAGGCAGAGGATAGGGTAGGAGGGAGATGAGGGCATTGGTGATGGGAAAGTTTCATTAGTGAATTGGGGTGTTCTTCTTTATTTTGTTTATTTTATTTTATTTTATTTTTTGTTTTGGGGCCACGTTTTAAAAGAGTCAGGGGCCGAAGAGATAGCATGGACGCAAGGTGTTTGCCTTGCATGCAGAAGGACAGTGGTTCGAATCCCGGCATCCTATATGGTCCCCAAAACCTGCCAGAAGTGATTTCTGAGCATAGAGCCAGGATAACCCCTGAGCAGCACCAGGTGTGACCCCCCCCAAAGAAAGTTTTAAAAGAATCAGTGAATTCATTAGGGACTGGGCTTTGGTTTCATGGAACCATTTTTATTACCATTTTAATATCCTCTATTTTGATGGATCTCTTCAGATATGCTAGTTCATCTTGGTTTAACCTTGAGAGGTTATAAGAATCCAAGGATTTAACCATTTCTTTAAGGATCTCTTGTTTTGTTGCATAGAGTTTCTCAAGTAGTCTGATTACTCTTTGAATATTTATAGTATCTGTTGTGATCTCTTCATTTCATTTCCAATTCAATTTATTTTCTTTTCCTTTGTGAGTTTGCTAGTGGTTTATTGATCTTGTTTATTTTTCAAAGAACCAATCTTGCTTTCATTGATCTGTTGAATTGTTTGTTTGATTTCCAATTCATTTATTTCTGCTCAAAGCTTTATTATTTCCTTCTGCCTGACCATTTTTGGTTCATTTTGTTGATCACTTTCTAATTTTTATAAGCTGTGTCATTAATGTAATTTATGTAGGGACCTTCTTCCTTCCTGATAAGTGCATGTAAAGCTATACATTTTCCTCATGATGCTGCTTTTGCTATAACCCACAAATTCTCTCTAGAAAGGTTGTACACAGTCAGTTACACAGCCATGAGAATGAACAATGTCTCTAGCCTTTGCCAAATATTTCTTTTGGTTGCAAAGTCACTTGGTAGAAAACTTCTGATATATTTGGACTGGAGATGTAGTACAGTGGACAAGGGGATTGCATTGCATTTAGTAGATCTTGGTTTGATCCCTGGAGCCCCATATAGACCCTTAAGCCCCACCAGGATTTATCCTTGAATATTTAAGGGAGTGAAAGAGGGAGGGAGGGAGGAAGGGAGGGAGGGAGGGAAGAAGGAAGAAAGGAAGGAAGGAAGAAAGGGAGGAAGGAGGAAGGAAGGAAGGAAGGAAGGAAGGAGGAGGGAAGAAAGAAAGGAAGAAAGAAAAGAGAAGAGGGAAAAAGAAAGGAAAGAAAGAAATAAAAAAAAGAAAGAAGAAAGAAGAAAAGAGAAAAAGAAAAAGAAAGAAAGAAGGAAAGAAAGAAATAAAAAGAAGAAAAAGAAAGAAAAAAGAGAAAGAAGAAAGAAAGATAGATAGAAAGAAAGAAAAGAAAGATAGAAAGAAAAGAAAGAAAGATAGAAAGAAAGAAAGAAAGAAAGAAAGAAAGAAAGAAAGAAAGAAAGAAAGAAGGAAGGAAGGAAGGAAGGAAGGAAGGAAGGAAGGAGGAAGGAAGGAGGAAGGAAGGAGGAAGGAAGAAAGAAAAAGAAAGGAAAAAAGAAAGGAAAGAAAGAAATAAAAAGAAAGAAAGAAGAAAGAAGGAAAGAGAAAAAGAAAAAGAAGAAAGAAAAGAAAGAAAGATAGAAAGAAAGAAAGAAAGAAAAGAAAGAAAGAAAGAAAGAAAAAAGGAAAGAAGGAAAGAAGGAAGGAAGGAGGGAAGGAAGGAAGGAGGAAGGAAGAAAGAAAGAAAAAGAAAGGAAAGAAAGAAATAAAAAGAAAGAAAGAAAGAAAAAGAAAGAAAGAATTGAAAGAAGAAAGAATTAAAGAAAGAAAGAAAAAGAAGAAAGAAAGAAAGAAAGAAAGAAAGAAAGAAAGAAAGAAAGAGAAAGAAAGAAAGAAAGAAAGAAAGAAAGAAAGAAAGAAAAAGAAAGAAAGAAAGAAAGAAAGAAAGAAAGAAAGAAAGAAAGAAAGAAAGAAAGAAAGAAAGAAAGAAAGAAAGAAAGAAAGAAAGATTCTGATATAGAAAGCAGTAAAAAGTGTCTGGAAGTATTTAGGCTCACCATGGACTTCAAATTATTTATTTGGTGATTCAGATAATTAGTAATCTATCAATTTTAATGTTTTATTATTTTATATTTTATAGAGTTAAAAATTATCAAAACTCATCTTTTAATTTTGTGTTCCAATAAAATATAAAAATGTTATTATCCTCATAGAAATATTTAGATTCTTATGTACACTGTGCAGATCAAAGAGGATATAGCAATATTTTTCTAACAAAAAAATGAATCACTGGTAGTCTTGTATTTCTTTATTGTGGACATTCCACAAACTTTTTGAGTATGACTGAATGGCCATAGGTTTTATTAGGCTTTGTCATAACCAAAATCAGTTAAATATAATGGCAAATCTAATAAAGAGAAAGAAGTTTATTAAAATTTACTGAGATTTACTGATCAGAAAGGATTAGCAAGGAAACAATAAAGATCAACTTTTTATGTTAGATATGTTTAAACAGGAAGCTTTCTTCTGGGACAAAACACAAAGCTATCATTGGGATTCCAGAAAGATTCAGATAATATCATAAATGCAAGTAAAATGAAAAGAGAATGATATTATTTTTCTCTTTCACCAAAGGTGAACTAACTACATAAAGTTCAGTTTGGAAGTAATGTAGAGCATGCAGCTTTTCTGACATTATAAAATTGTATTATAGTCATTTGTGTTCAAGAATACAGTAGCTTTATGAAATTTTAATTGTAACATTTTATGTTATTTAGGAGAGTGAGAAAAAGTAGAGAAATCTAAAAGTTTATTTAACGTTTACACCTGTAGAAATTAAAAATAAAAATAAACTATTTAAAGGTTATCTCATGTAGCGAATATTTAAGTGCTTAAACAAATATAAATAAAAATTTGTTGGCATACTTTATACTTTAGAGAGATGTTTAAGTTCTTAATAACCATAATGCAAGTAGCAGTTATAAACAAGTTATTTTGTCTGTATGGTGATCCTAGAATATCTAAAAGCACTTTATATTAAAATTTAAGAACTATTAATGTTTATACATATATAATACAATGGGAATAGGAAATCTGGATTCAAAACTGTTAATAAATAGTTCAGACTATTTTACTGTTCACCTTTCAAATAAATATAATTATATGTATAATTTAATTACAATAGTATGTAAAATTAAACAGACCAGATTATTAATGAAATTGCAGTTATTTTATAGCTTTATAAATGTGATAATGATGGAAATGTAGTGTTACAAAACTAGTCTTGAAATTAAGAAGTGTTATATCTGTGGAACTTAGCAAATTAGAGTTTAGGTAAATATAAATTTAAAATTTAAATATAAAAATTAAAAACCTTTGAGGGATTTTAAAAATTGTCAGTGAATGTTCAACATTGAGCTAAGATATTTCTTTTTTATTATTATTATTATTTTGGGTCACACCCAGTGGTCTCAGGGAGAACTTTTGGCTATGAGCTCAGAAATTGCTCCTGGCTTGGAGGCCCATATGAGATGCCTGGGGATCGAAATGCGGTCCATATTGGTCAGCAGCGTGCAAGGCAAATGCCCTACTGCTTCGCCATCGCTCTGGCCCCTAAAATATTTCTTTTTTCTAGGTATGAATAGTGTCTGAAATAATTTAGTTCTAGTTAACAATATCCAAGTTTTTAGGTGTGCTTTAAAATAAAATCAGACATAATTTAGAGGAGTCTTAAATGTTTTACTCATAGTAAGAATGAATCTTTATGCAAACATGTCATATACACATCTGTTGATCCCTTGTCAAGTGAACTTAGATGTGAATCTAAGATGTGATTGTCTAATGATGTAAGATGTCTTAGATGTGAATCATTATGCTCTGATTTCTTTCTAGCATTTATTATAGGTTCTTCTTTGTTCTTATATTTTTCATTCAATAATTTATGCTCTTTACATCTGAAAAGTATTTTATAATTCATTAACTCTTTGTGGAGATCTTTAGGCAGTGAACTTTGAGGTTTGCTTTTATTTTAATTTTTGTGACATATGGGGTTATTTATATAATCAATTCCCCAATATCTATAACAAATTTACCCTTTCATACTTGATTTTTATCTTTGTTTTTACTGATTTAATAATTTTTAGGATTTAACATTTATTTAAGTAATTCTACCCTCTTTACTTCTTTATGTACATATATTATCATATTTTTGCTCTATTATTTCCTTCAATGCTATTCATAACTATTTTATTGTGTGTTAATTTTTTTTGGGGGGGGTCACACCCGGCGGTGCTCAGGGGTTACTCCTGGCTGTCTGCTCAGAAATAGCTCCTGGCAGGCACGGGGGACCATATGGGACACCGGGATTCGAACCAACCACCTTTGGTCCTGGATCGGCTGCTTGCAAGGCAAACGCCGCTGTGCTATCTCTCCGGGCCCTTGTGTGTTAATTTTTTCAGAGTATTTTTCTTAAGGCATTTAAAGCCATAGATTGAATACTACCAATGTAATAATTCCTTTCTTCTTAAGGACTAGACCTCATTTTAATTCTAAATTAAGATATTTTTATTCTTTTCCAATATTAAACTTTATTAATAAAACCATATCAGGAGATGTTTTGTTTGCTTTTGTTAATATTTTCTAGATGTTTTTGGACCAGAAAAAGTTTTCAGTGTTATTGATTGGGCTTTTTCTTTTATATGAACTTTAAGGTTATTTCATCTGAGGATATAGCCTGGGTTTGTAGATACGTGTCAACCTAACGAATTGACTTTCAAGAACTCACACACAGTGGTCAGCAGAAACTTCCTAGTCTTTGGTTTTGGTTAAATAATCCTCAAATTCTTGCTTTTATGCCTGATGCAAACTTTTATCTCCTCATTCTCAAAGACATTAGCTTTCCTGTCAACTTTTATGAAGATTCCTAAATTCCAGTTCACAGAGTTTCTAAGTCTACTATATTGTTCCAATGAAATGTACTTTTTTTGTTTCAATTACAACTACTAAATAAAATTGAGTTTTATGTTTCTATTTCCTGTATTATTTCTATTTTCTTCTTTAATGCAATTATATCATCATTTTCATTATTATATTCTGCCTAGACTTTCTACACATATCAACTGTCAGGAATTTAATATTAATATACTATAATTCCAGAAGTGGCCCCTCAAGTCCCTAGTAGCTCCTTGTCTAACATTTATGTTTTTGTAGCATTTTTACTATTAATATTCTGATATCCCTTTATCTGAATTATCACAGGAATTATCTTTAATATTATTTTTCTGTATTTTCATAAAATTTTAAACACATAACCTGTGGTTTGTGTTTTAATTTATATTTGACAGAAACATAACATTTTTTCCAAATGTCTTAATTTTTCATGCTCTTTTTTCTGGATTTCCACAATTACTGGTGTGAAAACAAATACATGTGTTAATTTTAATTTATTTGGGTATGAACTAGTTATAAGTCATCAACATATTACTCCTCTTAGACTAAACCTTCTCTAAGTTTTCTTGTACCTTTAACTTCTGTTCTTCCTTCTACATTTCTCTTTTACAGGTTTGAATCTTCTCAGGATTTACTTTTGAATCTGACTGAGCTCAAGTATCACTCCTGGTGGGAATAGAGGGACCATCTGGGGTGCCAAGTATGGAACCTGGATCAATAGTGTGCACACTACCTTCTGTATTATGACTACAGCCCCTGACATGCTATCTAGTTTTGGAATTAATAGCTTCTAAACTTTAAGATTTCACAAAAATGTATCACCTTATTTGAAAATTCCCTTAGAGATAGATACAGAGAGGACACTTTCCTTTAATACGTGCATCTACCATACTTGTATACTACCAGAATTTTGATTTAATTTTTTAAACACTTAAAGTGCCTGAACGCTGAGAGGGATCAGTCCTGAATATAGAGCAGGAATAACTCCTGAGCACTGCCAGGTGTAACAATGCAAATTAGTCTAGGTTTCCAAGGACACTATTGTTGTACTTACTATGTATTTCAGAAAACTAATTAATAGTCTTCTTTTTTTTACTACATTCTGTGTCTTTGTCTCCAGCAGAGTTCCAAATATCAAAGTCTACTATTTTAAAATAGTTAAAAAGTAAAGTCCACATAACTGGTTGTAATCTGAATCAATTTTACATTTTTTAAATTAATGTGAACATCTGGATATTATGAGATTAATTTTAAAGAAAAATTTTAAAGTGTATGAAATACATTTTCAAAGTTGCATATCTTTATATTTGAGATATAGAATTTTCATATTAATGAATTTGATTAAGCATTTTTTGTTAAATATCATTGTTAGTTGGCCTATCCCATTGCTAACAGCTTCATTACAACAATGATCTTAAAAATGTACTACGTGACAGCTGAGAACAAATTATGAACCTTGTCAATTTATTACCAATTTTAAAAAAAGGAACAGGACTAAACATTTATTTACTAAACTTGGACAGAGTGGCGTCCATCAAGGATTTCCAAACAAAATAAAGAGACTTTCTAGGAAAAGGGAAGAATCTCCATGAGGAAGAAGGAGGGGATTAGAAATAAAAGAGGCAAAGAACGTGTAATATCTGATTTTGCAGACAAATTTCTTACTTTCAGCCCTTCTTCCTCTAAAGTAATTCTAAATTCCTAGGCTTTCTAGATCAACTTCAGACCAACCTTGATTCTGCCATAACCTTCTTCTGTTTAGTTAATATCCTCTTACATTTTTCTCTCTTTCTTATCTTTTCATGAAGCGTGATACTTAAATTTCCTTTTTGGTTTTTGGGTCGGGTAACACCCGGCACTGCTCAGGGGTTACTCCTGGCTCTATGCTCAGAAATCGCCCTTGGCAGGCACAGGGGACCGTATGGGATGCAGGGTTTCGAATCTCCGTCCTTCTGCTTGAAAGGCAAACGCCTTACCTCCATGCTATCTCTCCGGCCCCGATACTTAAATTTTCTTGACTGAGATGCAAATCTACTTTGGGGTCTCAAACTCAATTTACCTGGGGGCCTCAGGAGGCAAAGTCAGGGTGATCCTTGAGTGCAAAGTCAGTAGTAAGCCTTGAACATTGGGGGGTGTGACCCAAACAACTAAAACAAAACAAAACAAAACAAAACAAAACAAAACAAAAAAAGATTCCTCTAGGGCAGGGCCACAAAATGTTGTATGGAGGGCCGTTTGCAGCCCGTGGGCTGCGATATGGTGTCTTCAGATCCCTTCAATTACATGCTACCTCTCTCTCATAGACCTTGTCTCCTAATTTTATAATGCACAGCTCAATCTTTAGGTACAGCCATTTGTCTGGACTAGATTTTTAGATTATTCTTTCATTTTTTCTTTGGGTTTTATATATGTACTGCATATTTTTGTTGTTGTTTTAGAAAGATATCTTTCCCTATTCACACCTCAATTCAGCTTTATAGGCTACTAGAAGATGAGGAGGCCCTGAAAGACAGAAAAAAAGAGGTTGATCTCTGCGAATGAACTACATATAGTGTTCCCTATGAGCCTGGAAGGAAAAGACTTGATTTAGCCTTTGCCACTAGACTCAAAGAAGTCAACATTTTTATGTTTTTTATAATGATGAGTTTTTATTCCTTTAAATCATAAAGCACATTAAATATAGTCCAGGTCAATTATGAGCTCTTTATGTTCAGATTGCTTGTCTTATAATTTATCACCAGGCTGAATATATTGTAAGCCAATCACTAGGCTTCACATGAAAGAATTACAGGAAAATGAAGATAAACGAAATATTTTGCTTATTAAGTAAATGTATCCTTCCAAATATTTTGTTAACATGTCCATAATAGGTCAGCCTATTTTAAGCAACTCTAAATTCCAATTATTTGTTGTCCTTGTTATTTTCTCCTAGGACACCTGGAGCCTGGGATAGCTCTGAAATCACATTTTTTTTAAACTTTATTCATCAATTGATTGATTGGTTCCTGGGCTACACTTGGTGGCACTCAGGGGCCACACCTGGCTCTGTACTCAGAAATTGCTCCTGGTAGGCTGGGGGACCATCTGGGATGCTGGGAATTAAATTGGGTCCCTCCCAGGTCAGCCACATGCAAGACAAATGCCCCACCGCTGTGCTATATCTCCAAGACCCTCTGAAATAACATTTTGAAGTGACTGGTTTTGATTTGTTTTTTAGAGAAGCAAAATAGATTTTATTGAAAAAGCTTTATTAGATCAGTCTTAGATAAATGTATTGCAAGAGTGAATATGAGTTTCTCCAGTGTGGAAAAAGCCATGTTGAATTTACTTTTAAAATTTACATTGAAATTCTTAGTACTCCAGACTTTTTTCAAGGCTATTAAAAATAATATTATTTGGGGCTGGAGCGGTGGCACAAGTGGTAAGGTGTCTGTCTTGCACAAGCTAACTTAGGATGGAGAGTGATTCAATCCCCTGGCATCCCATATGGTCCCCCAAGCCAAAAGCAATTTCTGAGCACATAGCCAGGAGTAACCCCTGAGTGTCACCAGGTGTGGCCCAAGCCCCTGTCTTATTTTCTCCAAAATGTACAAATCTATACTTTTTCACAGGTTTATTTGTTTTAGTGTTAGTCTTTCTTTCTCTAAAGAAAATCTAGACATTAAATCTTTCCAAATCTATTTCAAATCAGACCTACCTATGATTCTACCATAATATCCCTCTGCATACTTAACATTATCACATATTTTATGAAATTTTTCACTTTGACATTTCACAAAATAAATCTAAAATACTAAAACTTTTTGCTTGATTTTTAACACCACAGCAACTGTTTTTCTTTATGATTGCATTTAATTGATTGTATGTGTTTAAGTAAATCCATTTCTTTAAAAATTTTGTCTTATAATTTGCTGCCCAGGCTGACAAATGACAGGTAACAAAATGTCTACATCAGCACTTTTCTGAAAACTTATAAAAAGTCAGTGTCAAGCTCTTGCAGATATTTTTTAATCTCCTTGAATGGAAAGGAAGATGAATTTTGAACAAATCACCAAGCAGATCAATAAAGACCCTGAACTTAAGTAAATTAACACTGACTGTTCTAAAAACAGTGGAAGTCTAAAATGAAGCTTCAAACCATTAACACAAACTGATCAACACATAACTTGATCTGTGAGTATTGTTTCAAGTTTGTATACTATATCAATAGTCTAGAAATTCAAATTATACTCTGTTTGAGGGGGGGGCCTAGTGCTTCTCTCTTTTAATGTTTTGCTTTACTGGTGGTTTCAAATGCTTTATTCCAAAAGCTATTTTTAGAGAGCAAACTAGGAAAATCACAGAAGGAATTTCCCAAAATTGGTCCACTGCAACTACCATTTTAGTAGATTTCAATTCTGATACAGGTTAAAGTCAACAGCTAGAGAAGGTCCATGGAATGTGTGTTATTTCAAAAATCCTCAAGATCCACTGTATATAAGACTTAAACAAACAAGAAATTACTTTCATTGATTAAATGTAGATTGAATTAGGAGCGAAAAATGACAGTTCTTCTAAGGTTATGTCCCCCACTCCTTGTTTAACTCAGCATGAATGATTCAATGTGCAGAGCCCCAAGGAAAGCCAAAGATGTCACTCATGACCTCTACACAATGCAAGATCCATAGAAGAGCAAAATCCAAAAGTTGCACTTTATTCACTCACAGCCTGGAGCCACTGTTCTCATTCTTCCCTGTGTTAGCAGAACAATGAGCTACAGCAGGCACTGGGCTACTTCCCGTAATAATTATAGGTATCCCACAGGCAAAGCTGTTGTTGCTTTTAAGACTTGACAAAATCTGACTTGTAGGCATGACCTAGCAGATGGGGACTTTTTGCTTTCATCTCTCTCCAAAAACCACCTAGGTGAAATATATAAAGCATCTTGATAAGGCATATATTTTCTCCTATAGGGGTAGTTTGATTACTATAAGCTGCTCTTCTTGTTCATTCATCTTAAAAAATAATTGCCACTCTGTGGTGGAAGAAGTCAAGTATAACCACAGAGGCTGGGATAGACCTTTTGCTCCATCCTGCTAATTTGTGTCACCTACTGCACTGCCTTATGTATTGATGGTAGAAAAAAAAAATGAAGCAGAAAATTAAGTCTGAAAGGATTTTTTGTCCTGCTGTCACTTTGTACAACATTTAGTTCAGTTGACATGACACTCTGCCTTTTGTTACATAAAACTGTCACATTGTCCCCTTCTGGTTAGCTGCAGTTGCTGCCCAAATCAATAATATCTGTCAAAACTGTCAAATAATGGAAGAATCCTATGATATGTTGGCACAGTGAGTGATATTTTTGACTATCTCTTTAAGTATTGCCAAATTAGGTTGAAATACATATTGAAAAGAATAATTGAGATAAGATGTAAACATAGTAAAAAGACTTGAACGCATTAGATATATACATCGTTATAGTTCATATATTTTTAAAATCAATGTCATATGCGTCCCTTTAAATTATGAAAACTTTAATTCTTAGGCAAATAAGTAGTTACAAAACCCTGTTTTTCTGTTCATTGTTTCCTGTGTAGAATAACAATACTTAGCTAACAAGGATATAACTCCAGATTTAATAATAATGGAGGGGTTGATCATCTGAGGGGATTATCACTTATTACTATTGTTTTCTCTTCAGAACACTCATCTGTTGTCCTCTTGAATTACTTGTAGTCTGGGAACTGTATCACATGTACCTAGATCTGGAGATACTAGTCTTAAGTAATTTTTATTAGATCATTGGATTAAAAAACACACAAGCAAATGGGGAAAGCTCAAAAAATTACACCATGAATAATTTTGATGAGCTAGATAACTTTATTTTAGCTATTTTATTATTGTGATGTAGCTAACATAGTTGAACAGTATACCACTCATAATATTTTAGCTAATATAGTATGTTAGCTATGTAAAGTTCTTTTTAGAGTTTTCTCCAATCTGGAATATCCTAATGTATTCACAATTTTAGTGTCAAGAAATGTCTAAGAACCGCATCACACTTACCCCTACACCATTTGTTGAGGCTTCTTTTAAAAAGTTTACTTTTTGGTATTTGGGTTGATTATGGTGTTAGTAGCCCTTTTAGTTAGCCTTTCTAATAATTTATTTATATCCCAGGTTTTCTCACTTGTCAAGAATATTCAGAATTCATTTCCATCAAAAATAATACTATTATAAATAATATGTTGGGTTCATGATACATTCATATGTTAACTTGAATTTTCCAATTTCAGACTTTTAGAAATCTACAAAATATAGTCTCTCATTTCTATACCTCCACAAAGAATGAATGCCAGGGCCGGAGAGATAGCATGGAGGTAAGGCATTTGCCTTTCATACAGAAGGACGGTGGTTCAAATCCTGGCATCCCCTATGGTCCTCTGTGCCTGCCGGGGCGATTTCTGAGCCTAGAGCCTGGAGTAACCCCTGAGCACTGTCGGGTGTGACCCAAAAAACAAAACAAAACAAACAAACAAAAAAGAATGAATGCCTACTGTGTTTCTACACATGGTGTCTTAACTAGAGTGAGGGGTTTCAAACCTAAAATTCAACATCTTTAATTTTTAAAAATAACTTATTTATGCTTGAGGTACTGGATTTTGCATATTAAATAAGTCTTCTATAGCACATATTGTTTTTATAGATTTGGGGGGGGGAGATCTCCCAGACTTTGCTCAGTAGACAAAGGGACACCCTCCTATAGCATCGTGGTCAAATAATACACTGCTTTTAAGAAAGGTTCTGACAGGTTTTGTGGTGTTTGCAATTACCCTGTCCACCTCAGTGGTTTGATGGCCATGTATTGCCAGGGATTGAACCTAGGTTAACCACATATAAGGTATCAGTGCTAGTTCTCCAAACCCCATACTTAGATTCTTAAACAAGAAGATATTGAAAATATATTCCAATAAAATATTATTTAATCTAATGAAGCCTGACTTGTGCTATTCTCTAGAATTTTAATCAGAATTACAAGGAGAAAAGTAAAATAGGTTTAATATAAATGTGTTTATTTTTTTCCTTCATATAATAGTTAGAGTAATGGATTTAAATAGAAAGAACATGCAAGGATGCACAAAAGCAGTACCTGTTTTTGAAAATCCTGTAAGCATTCATAAATACTTCCTTAAAGATGATTTAGGTACAACAATAAATAGCCAAGTTAACCAAAAGATGTTAACTATAAGCCACATTTTACATTGTATACTTCAGAACATAGTAATAATTAAAATATTTAAAAATTAATTTTCTTTTAAAATATTATGACAAGATTATGTTGCAAAATCTTAAGGTATAATTACCACCATCTATCTAAATTACTTAGCATATTAATCTTACTTGAAATAGTTATAGTCTTAGTTTGAAATCTATAATTTTGGTATATATATTAGTATGAATAATGATGTATTCTGTTCACTAAAACTCAATTTGATAATTGTGATAATTAGCTAATTATCATAAAAGTAATGCTATAGTTAGAATCAGGGGAAATGGATCATGAAGGAGTTTAGATAATGATCTAAACTATTTGATTAGATTAGGATCATATCTGTTACTCATTTCTTTTTTTTTTTTTGTTCCCTTTTTCTTTATATCTGTATTCCCTTTGGATTTATATTTAGCACTATATTCATCACTGGCGTGGTGTGTGGTTTGATGTAATTCATTTATACTCTTTGATTCTGAATTAAACAAAAAATCCTGTATGTGATTTTGTACTCAAAATGACTCTTTAGTATTTTAACTAACAAAATGCTTATTTGTGCAGTAAAAGGATTTCTTATCAGCAACATTTGTAGTGCATTTGGGAAAAATAAATGCCAATATATAAAGACCCTACATATGAAAGAATGAAAGATCTTGAGGTGTAATTGAGTCTATTCAATGTGTTGATGATAGTGACAAGAACAATATGAATAATCACTTTTATTTTGCATTATAGCTTACAATTCATACTACATATAGTCTTCAGGTTTTTTTATGTTAATGATACTCAAGTCATTCTGTTATGGACAGATTAAAGCCAAGTTCTGTCTTCTCTACCTATAATTATAATTTGTTTTTTTTTGAAGCATTATTTAATTTTATTTTTTTATTTTTCTTCACAATCTTCTTTTTTTATAATGCAATGTATTGTATATAATAATATATTGTATATACATTGTATTCCATTATTGAATAACAATATTTTTTTTTCTTAACACCACCCATCACCAGTGCAACATTCCCATCACCAATGTCCCAAGTCTCCCTCCTCCCCACCCGACCCCCGCCTGTACTCTAAACAGGTTCTCAATTTCCCTCATACATTCTCATTATTAGGACAGTTCAAAATGTAGTTATTTATCCAACTAAACTCATCACTCTTTGTGATGAGCTTCCTGAGGTGAGCTGGAACTTCCAGCTCTTTTCTCTTTTGTGTCTGAAAGTTATTATTGCAAGAATGTCTTTCATTTTTCTTAAAACCCATAAATGTGTGAGACCATTCTGCGTTTTTCTCTCTCTCTCTCTGACTTATTTCACTCAGCATAATAGATTCCGTGTACATCCATGTATAGGAAAATTTCATGACTTCATCTCTCCTGACAGCTGCATAATGTTCCATTGTGTATATGTACCACAGTTTCTTTAGCCATTCGTCTGTTGAAGGGCATCTTGGTTGTTTCCAGAGTCTTGCTATGGTAAATAGAGCTGCAATGAATATAGGTGTAAGGAAGGGGTTTTTGTATTGTATTTTTGTGTTCCTAGGGTATATTCCTAGGAGTGGTATAGCTGGATCGTATGGGAGCTCGATTTCCAGTTTTTGGAGGAATCTCCATATCGCTTTCCATAAAGGTTGAACTAGACGGCATTCCTACCAGCAGTGGATAAGAGTTCCTTTCTCCCCACATCCCCGCCAACACTGTTTATTCTCATTCTTTGTGATGTGTGCCATTCTCTGTGGTGTGGGTGGTATCTCATCGTTGTTTTGATTTGCATCTCCCTGATGATTAGTGATGTGGAGCACTTTTTCATGTGTCTTTTGGCCATCTGTATTTCTTCTTTGTCAAAGTGTCTGTTCATTTCTTCTCCCCATTTTTTGATGGGATTAGATGTTTTTTTCTTGTAAAGTTCTGTCAGTGCCTTGTATATTTTGGAGATTAGCCCCTTATCTGATGGGTATTGGGTGAATAGTTTCTCCCACTCAGTGGGTGGCTCTTGTATCTTGGGCACTATTTCCTTTGAGGTGCAGAAGCTTCTGTTACTCATTTCTTACAAGTTCAGATTTAATGAAAGGTTGTCTAAAACTTAGATTCAGTAGGTAGTGAGGAAATACAATACATTTTGCACATTAGCCAGGAAGTATTTAGATGCCAGTAGTTACAATAAAATTTAAAATACATGACACTAAAATAAAATCAAAATATTTTTGTATTTGTTGGGGATAGAAAAAGTAGAGTCTTGAACTGAATTTATAATATTTTATGGTTATTAACATTAACAAATCTTCAGGTTTATTAATCAAAGAAAAAATGAAGTAAAATATTAAATATTATAAGGACCATCTTTTATTATAAGGTACTATCATTATTAGTGCAGAAACATTAACAAAAATGAAGAAATATTTGCAATCCACTTTATACATATTTTTATACATTCAACAATTTAGATGAAATAGTCAAACTTCTCCAAAGTGCAATTCATCAAAATTGATCAAAAAATTGAAATATATGAATAGCCCCTTATCCGTTAAGTAAATAACTCTTATTAAAACCATCAGCAAATAAAATTAATTGCCTAGGCAGCTTTACTGGTGAACACAATAAAACACTTAAAAGAAAAATATTAATCATACACAAATACTTTCATGAAAGAGGAAGTGAAAATAGTTCTCAAATATTTCCAAATTTATCCCAGTCCGTAAACTGTACGAAGCTATAAAAGGTAAATTACAGATTGATAATATTGACTAAACATAAATAATAGAATATAGTATTTCAAAAATTAATATATAAATATATTACTCCATGACCATGTGAAATGTATCTTAGGATATAATATTGATATTTAATAAGTAATAATATAACTGTAGTAATAGGATAAAAGGGGAACTTGTATTATATTTATAAATACAGTAAAAGTACAGAAAAATTTAATAACTATGATGAAAATCAAACCAATAGAAATAGAAGAGAATTTTTTAAACTTGATAAATAAGTTACTGAAATTTTGCCATATACTATGTACCTTATGCAAAATAAAAGTACATTTATTTAATATCACAAATAAGATAAATATTTTACCTTCCTCTACAGTATTTGTTAGTAATCCAAGTTATGGAGTTAAAGGAAAAAATAGCATATAAATTTATGGGAAAAGTAAAATTTTTCAAATTTACAGATGGCAATGATTTTGTGTGCTGAAAATTTTAATGTACAAAACAAAAATGATCTAAGAATTGATTTAGCAGTTTGATGTTTAAGTTTTATGTTTTGTTATTAGGAGAAAATAAATCTTAAAACATAGTTATGAGGTTTTTTATATTAAACTAAGGAAAATATTATGTAGTAGCTACTCATCACTCTATTTGTGCATTGTGTCCTGATTGATCAGGATATCACCTGAATTAAGAGAAGAAATCTGAAGTTTGATAAAATTGTTCTGTGAATCTTAGCAAAGCACTTCCCTTGTTCTTATTAGATAGAATTGAAGTAGTGAAAGATTGAAAAATCCTAATAAATGTCAATAAAAGTTTATACCAAGATTTTCTTTTAAAGAGCATGTTTGTTTTTAGTCACTGATTTTTTTCCCCTTGGGAGGTCACACACCCTATCGTTTTCAGGGTTTTTAAAGGGACGGACATATGGCGATGCCTAGGATCGAACTCAGGATGACCACAAGCAAGGCAAGTGCTCTAGCCACTGTAATATCTCTCCAACCCCAGTAACAGAATTTTTAAATCAACAAACCCATGTGTCTTACTGTATAGACTTAGCTCATTGCATCTTCCACACACTCTGGGACAAAATCTATTATGATTTAGACTTACAAATGCACTAAAACTAAAATGTTAAACTTCTACTCTTCTACTTTTCTGCTGTATATTCTTGACAAACATAGTATATAGTTACTTGCTACTCACCAACTGATTAGCACAAGGCTAATTTAAACAATTGGAAAGAAAATCATGCATTTAAATGTGAAAAATTTACCCAGCATGTCTGCATATTTATACATTTGCTCCATGTACCAAATAATTACATCATTTCCAAGTATTCAAAAAAATTACAAATATTTATAATTACAATCCAAGCTATAAATAAATTATAAGCAAATTACACAGACTATATTTTTTATCTACAAGAAAAAATAAGAGAGAAAATTAATTTTCCTGAGTCTCAATTGCTTAGTAATTTAAAAACATCAAATAACTCCTGGAATTGGAAGCCAAATATAAACTGATTACAGACTCTTAAAAATCACTAACAATGGAAGCTCTAAGTTTCTAAAACAGCAGCCAAAACGATATCCATTATAATAGGAAAAATTTCTCCCATCTTGGTGAGCATTCCAAATCGCAGCAGCACTTCACATTTTTGCAAGCCTTTAATCACTTGCTTTTTTTCACCAAAGGATATTAATCTTCATCTACTTTGAAGAAATCATTAATATATAAAGTTACCCCTCCCCGTGTTCCTCAAAACAGGAATTAGGATTTTGTTCTGTACTTTTTGCTTCACTTGTCTCAGTTTTAGCTGTGAGTGTACTCTATCATTCTTTTACTCCCACATTACTCCCTATTGCAATTAAATTATATTGAAAAGCAATTTCCCCTAATCTGACATTTCTATTACTAATCAAATTCTTATACTTTTATCAAATAAATGAAGAAACTCTCAATAGCTTCCACTATTGGTGTTCTTAAATTTTCTCCTAGAGTATTTTATTACTCAAAGTTGAAATAAAGTGGAGGGTAACAGGGATACTAAAAGATAACTTCTTTGGACCCTTGAAGACAGTTCCCTGGGAAGGTTCTGTAAAAATATTGCCATCTTCAAATCTACGCGCTTTCAAATTTTTTCCTATTGAATATTTTTCTACTTGAATATTCCCTGTTCATAAAAATACTATTTTCCACTAAATAAAAGAAAAGGATATAAATTATTTACTAAATTTTAAAGATCCATTCAAAGTCCCAACGTTTGACTCGGTTGGTAGTGACTCGGTGGTAGAGCCTTTGTCTTGAATGTGGGAGGCCCAGGTTCAAATCCTAGAATCTTCCAATTGAACAACTGAATCAACACCTACTAAGCACAAAATAGTAGTTAATAACTTCCCTCAGTGATAGATCCCCAAAGGTTAAAAATACATAGAAAAAGCTTTTCTTCAGGTGTTCAACCTGAACCTAACCATCTTAAAATTTCTTAGAAAATTTACCCTGCTTAAGCCTTTATAAATATTACATTATTTTAGAAATTTGTTTCTGTTCTAACTGAAGGTCTGGTTCTAGAACCATGTGAGTTATCCTGTGACATCTATAGTGAAGAATGTTTGTTTCCCATTGATTTTAAGCATTGTATGGGATGGAAAAGAATCAGATTTTTCAGAACACATTTTTAGGAAATGTTCTAAATATTAGTAATAATTTTAATTTTTTTTATTTTGATCACATGATCTTCAATACTTTGATACCAAAAGTACACTCTACTTTTGCACAGATCGAGGATATTTTTTTATTTTGAATGTCATATTGTTCAAATCATACCATTATGTACCATTTTATGCATACAGGTAGATTTAAGATTCATATATTTTTATAAATTGATGATTCCCTTTCTTTATTAGCACTGACCAACATTTATTTCCTAAATTAACTAGTTACTTATTTATGTACAGAAGGACATCTTTGTAATTTTGCAGCTTATAAGCATTGACAATTATTTAAATAAAATGTCTATTAACATCATTTATGCATCATGACATAGTTTTAGTTCTTTTGAGTAAATAACAAATGCTGATCATAAGATCAAAGTTATACTTAGTTTTTGACTTGATTCTTTGCATACAAGTGATACAAAAAAGCACATAAGATATTATAAAAATCATTTTTTATTTTCTATTTCAAAGATCATATTGCCTCTGAATTCTTTCCTTTACTGCCTTCTGTGATTCATCTTGGGTCATTGGCCTTGTTAAAATTCTTCAAATTCACAGTTCTCATATTAACAGTATATGCTACAAAAGATTGAGAAAGTGAATGAGTGAAGGAGTATGAGGAAACATTTTTAGGTGAAAGAGTTCTGGCACCTATGAGGGGATGTATTTATTTTCTTAGTCTGCTCAGAAGCTTAATAAAGCCCACTATTCTTCAGTTTGCTATAAAAATTAGCTAATGGGACAAATGTTTTATGGGATTTTTTCTTAGGAGGATTTTGGACATAAAGAAAGAAAGAAAAAATGGAGGAGGAGAAAACCAAAAATCTTATAGCATATTATATTGAAATGAATAGCATGCATGTCAGCATCAAGAATATCTTACTCATACTCAGATATTAACATGAAGTTTTTATTCAAATCAGTGAGGGATAACTTTTAAAAACTGCACTTTATGAGTTGTGTGACTTAGACAATGATCCTATTTTACGTCAGCTATGGTTGTGAACGACGTCATTTACTGTAAAACATTTCCAAGACATTATTTCATTAACAAGGAAAAGTGGGTCATATATAAATTTCCTTAATACCCAGCAATCATTATTTAGATGCATTAAAAATTGTTCTAGCTAAGATTTTATTAGGATATTTTTCCTGTGCTAAAGGGATTTTGAGATTTTAGAAAAAAAAAAGAATTTATCTATTTATATAAATATTTGGATCTTCTGAATTTTCTCCATGTGTTTCAGAAAAGAAAAGGTTTACAAACTTTATAAGCACATATAAGCTTGAAAAGAGTCTCACTGGCCTATGGGGGGAAAATGATTTCATTTGACTAGTGGGTGCCAGCCTAATCAGAGAATAATTTAGTAATGCCATCCTGATACCATAGTCTACCTAATCCTCACTAAGTGCTCAAACTTCATAAGCTTTCCATGTAAAATTCATTCGTTTGGTTAGTGGCAAGTTTTCATTACTCAATTGATGTTTTTATTTTCCTGACAGATTTTCCCATGATAGTACCACAAGAGAAATTAGATGTCAATTATAAATATGCCATTATATGAATTTTATACTACTTAAATTTTTGTCCACATTAATATTTTCAATAGTTTTAGAAATAGTTTATTTCAGTACATGTGATTATGTTTATATTTTTGACTTTTAAAAAATATTTCAGGGTGTGTTTTAATATATATTAAAGAGTCCTATGTTCTTAGGGGGATGGTGAGGCTCTTTCTCAGCTGGGGCCATGCTCCATACAGCCCCTACGGCCGTAGCAGGTCTGAAGGTTGCAGGATGAGAGCGGAGAGATTCACAAAGCAGTCAGATGAAGTTCCAGGAGTTAGCCATCTTTATTTATGGTTCCTAACCTAATATAACATATACATTTCCTCAAATGGCTTCTATGCTAGCCTTTTCTAGCAGCTACTTTTCTTCTACTCCTGGTTCTGTCTCCATTTCAGCTGCCTTTTTCCAGGCTTCCTTGCTGACTAACTCCCTTTACTGATGCTACTGCTGACGCTCAACTGCTGATGCTGAATCTGGTTGCTGACTCGCTGATGCTGAATTGTGATACTGAATCTCTTGTTGAATATCGCTGTTGATTCTCACTTCTGCTTCCCTTCTCTAAGTCTCCTTATCCCTTTCTCCCCGCAAGTCAGCCTCCTTTACTCGCCCATTCCAGGTGTGGGCAGTTCTGATCATTCAGGTGGGATAAATAAGAAGTTGGGGGAGGGGATACCCACATCATGGTATCAATTGTTACCTTATTGATCATCTATCTCTACTGTTTTATATATCTTAGCTCAATATAAATTGTTATACTCTATACTTCAGCTCATATGGATTAGTAATTACTGTTCTTATGAAAAATAATACTTCAGTTTTATCCTGTTTTCATTCTATATAAACCTTACTAAACTGTGAGTGAATATCTTCTTCTTCTTCTTCTTCTTCTTCTTCTTCTTCTTCTTCTTCTTCTTTCTTCTTCTTCTTCTTCTTCTTCTTCTTCTTCTTCTCTCTTCTTCTTCTTTCTTCTTCTTCTTCTTCTTCTTCTTCTTCTTCTTCTTTCTTCTTCTTTTTTTTTTGTTTATTTTTGGGCCAAACCCGGTGACTCTCAGGGGTTACTCCTGGCTATGTGCTCAGAAATCGCTCCTGCTTTGGGGGACCAAATGGGACTGGATGTTGGGGAATGAAACTGCTGTCCATCATAGGCTAGTGCATTTAAGGCAGATGCCTTACCGCTTGCGCCACTGCTCCAGCCCCTATAAGTGAGTATCTTTTAATTGATTCAGAACTTAATATATTTTACGTAAATTTAGAAAAAGGGTGTTACATAATGTTGAAACTTTCCATTCTAGCAACTAATTTTTGTTAGTTCTATTTATATATAGAAATAAACATAGAACAGGACTGGAGTTCTAGCACAGCGGCAGTGGCATTTGCCCCGATCCTATTCCTGGCATGCATATAGTCCCTAGAGCCTACCAGGAGCGATTTCTGAGCAAGAACCAGGAGTAACCCCTGCATGCCACAGGGTGTCCCCCAAAACCAAAAAAAAAAGCATAAGGAAAACTGTCAATATCCCTGTATTACTTTGTAAAGATACAGTTAAAGAAAGTAATCATACAGCTTTTATTTTCAAATAAAATGAATGGTTCTTAATTTATATATTGTTTTATTTTACACATATTATGGATATGTATGCAAAATATAAGTGAACTTAATATATTAATCACAATTTATTATAGTAGTATATTTAACAATAAGAAAATTTTTGTTTACTTGTTCATAGTTTTAATTTTTGGTTGTTTAGTGGACTCACCAGGTGGTATTTGGGGCTTAATTCTGGCTTTATGATCAAGGATCACTGTAGGGCTTATAGGCTCTATATTCCCTTAAGACTTTTAATTTTGGAACTTTGTAGAGCATATTTTATACAAAACACATGCAATTATTTTATAATATTGTGGCATGCTATAATTTTTTTTATTTTTGGTGGTGAATTTAAGTTCAGAAACTTATGCATGCTCAACCTCTAGCCACATTTCTTGTGAGTCTGTAATCACAAGAATCATAAGAATAATGCTAAAATCAAGATATATTATACAACAATTAATTTATAGTACTAAAATATTGGTGCTTTGATTTATCATTAATTCTATTTTCATTCAAAACATAAATAATATAGTGAAATAGTTTCTTAATTTATTAAAATATTGTATTCAAACTAATTTTTAATATTAAAAATGACTAATAGATGTCTCAAATTAAATCATTCCTTCTTTCATGAGATAGACTGCTATTATTTTGAATATAGTTCCTATGTTTTATTGGTAAAAATTTATTGTTATTTATATGTATTTTGCTGTTTATATTATCATACTTATCTTTAGGTTAATGGTAAAAAATGTCAAGAAAGTGCCTTCTGTTTTTACAATAAAGAATATTTTGATCATATATTTAGTCTTTTAAGACATATTTATCTGCTTCTTTATTGGCTTCTTTTGTTTTGTTTTTGTGGCAAGGGTTGGTTTCACCTTGCAGTGCTCAGGGGCCTACTCTAGTTTAGTGAAGTCTGACATTTGATGATTCTCATATCTTTCACTATTTTGTTTTTGTTTTGGGGGTCACACTCGGTGACGCTCAGGGGTTACTCCTGGCTATGTGCTCAGAAAACTCTCTTGTCTTAGGGAACCATATGGGACATCGGGGGATTGAACCGCGGGTTCTTTCTAGGCTAGTGCAGGCAAGGCAGACGGGACCTCCATTCCCAGTCCTCTCTTTCACTATTTAAAATGTAAGCTACTCCTTCTCTTACTAATTTTTAAAGAAAAACATATCATTTTTAGAATTGTTTAAGCAAGTTGATTAGTTTTCAATGGCACCCTTTGAAGGAATTTTTAGAATTAATGTACACAGCTTATTTGTTAAAAATTGATAGATAGGAAAACTCTATTAAAAGTAAACTGTTGGCCAATGAACCAGTAACTAGCACCCAAGCGAAGGGACACCCAGTCAAACCCACACCTCAATCCCCTGCAAGAAAAGGCAACCAACTCCCCTGCGGACCTCAGGCCGCGTGGCCCCTCCCTACCAACTCCCCCTAACGTTGGACTGTTACTTGAAACCGGACTTAGCTCTAAAAGTATCCCCAATGCAAGAACTCTTCCAAGACCCTCCCTGCCGCAAATCTTTACCAATCTCAAGAAGGTCAGGGTCTGTGATGGAAAAGTGCCTGGGAACCCACACACCACAAGAAAATCCCAAAAGACAATGGGGAAACCTAAATGTTCAACATAAGTATAAGACCTGTATTACACCACCTCCTTACCTGATATCCCCCAAAAGTAAATTAGTCTCTTGCATCACTTTGTTCC